>NC_074700.1:19568779-19756025 GCF_029448725.1 Salvelinus fontinalis | reverse complement strand
CTCCAACCTCTCCTACACCTGGGAGAGAGGGAATGAGACGTACAGGGACGCCCAGCAGATACACTTCTCTCTATCACCAGCAGACGGAGACATCAGTGTAACCTGCAACGCCTCCAACCCAGTCAGTGAGAAATCTGCCTCAGCAACAGTAAAGTGTAGTAATGACACAACCACCCCAGGTAACTAGATATAATAACAATCCACCATACACTTTTCATATAGTGTGCTTCTATGCTTATGTTGTGAAATATAATATACAGTATTATGTAGTACATGTGATGACATTGGGTAGATGTAATATACAGTATTATGTAATACATGTTATGACATTTGGTAGATATAATATACAGTATTATGTAATACATGTTATGACATTGGATATGTGTGCTGTTGGGGGTACTAGAGGACTGGAGCTGGAAACCACTTCAGTGTTTCTTAATCCTGGTCCTGGGGACCCAAAGGGGTGCACATTTAGGTTAATGCCATAACACTACAGGAGTGATTCCACTAAGGTATGATGATGAGTTGATTCGTGGAATCATGTCTAGGGCAAGAAATAAAACGTGGACCCCTTTGGGTCTCCATTTGCAGGTTTCAGAAACACCAGTCTAATCACATCTGTGTTATAGAGTATGATACATGGATGAAGTGGTATAGGATCTACATCGTGGTACCAGTAGGCGTCACTGTGGTGCTGATCCTCACTGTAGCTGTGGTAGTGTATTACTGCAGGGGGCGCTGTAACACAGGTATGTACAGCATCCTTACTTAAAGTGACATTTTAGGCCCTGGAAGTATTCTTAGGATAATTATGTTGTGGCATATGCTTAATAATTAGATTTTTTTTTCAAAATGTTGGCTTTATTCTGACTAGTATCTATCTGATTGGTTGATATTTTGTTCTTGTCATACACAGCAGCTCTGACTGAAGACACAAGAATGAAAGATGTAAGTATGCATTGCCGTTATTATATACAGTTGAAGTAGGAAGTTTACATACACTTACGTTGGAGTCATTAAAACTCATTTTTCAAACAATCCACAAATTTCTTGTTAACAAACTATAGTTTTGGCAAGACGGTTAGGACATCTACTTTGTGCATGATACAAGTCATTTTTCCAACAATTGGTTACAGACAGATTATTTCACTTATAATTCACTTTATCACAATTCCAGTGAGTCAGAAGGTTACATACACAAAGTTGACTGTGCCTTTAAACAGTTTGGAAAATTCGGAGATGTACCTGTGGATGTATTTTAAGGCCTACCTTCAAACTCAGTGCCTCTTTGCTTGACATCATGGGAAAATCAAAAGAAATCAGCCAAGACCTCAGAAAAAAATTGTAGACCTCTACAAGTTTGGTTCATCCTTGGGAGCAATTTCCAAACGCCTGAAGGTACCACGTTCCTCTGTACAAACAATAGTACGCAAGTATAAACACCATGGGACCACGCAACCGTCATACCACTCAGGAAGGAGAGATGAACATACTTTGGTGTGAAAAGTGAAAATCAATTCCCAGAACAACAGCAAAGGATCTTGTGAAGATGCTGGAGGAAACAGGTAAAAAAGTATCTATATCCACAGTAAAACGAGTCCTATGTCGACATAACCTGAAAGGCCGCTCAGCAAGGAAAAAGCCACTGCTACAAAACCGCCATAAAAAAGCCAGGCTACGGTTTGCAACTGCACATGGGGACACAGATCGTACTTTTTGGAGAAATGTCCTCTGGTCTGATGAAACAAAAATAGAACTGTTTGTCCATAATGACCATTGTAATGTTTGGAGGAAAAAGAGGGAGGCTTGCAAGCCGAAGAATACCATCCCAATTGTAAAGCACGGGGGTGGCAGCATCATGTTTTGGGGGTGCTTTGCACAGAAGGGACTGGTCATGAGGGAGGAAAATTACGTGGATAATTATGTGGATATATTGAAGCAACATCTCAAGACATCAGTCAGGAAGTTAAAGCTTGGTCGGAAATGGACAATGACCACAAGCATAATTCCAGTTGTGGCAAAATAGCTTACGGACACCAAAGTAAAGGTATTGGAGTGGCCATCACAAAGCCCTGACCTCAATCTTATAGAACATTTGTGGGCAGAACTGAAAAAGCATGTGCTAGCAAGGAGGCTTACAGCCCTGACACAGTTACACCAGCTCTGTCAGGAGGAATTTGCCAAAATTCACCCATCTTATTGTGGGAAGCTTGTGGAAGGCTACCTGAAACTTTTGACCCAAGTTAAACAATTTAAAGGCAATGTTACCAAATACTAATTGAGTGTATGTAAACTTCTGACCCACTGGGAATGTGATGAACGAAATAAAAGCTGAAATAAATAATTCTCTCTACTATTATTCTGACATTTCACTTTCTTAAATAAACTGGTGATCCTAACTGACCTAAGACAGTGTCACGCCCTGACCTTAGAGAGCTTTTTATGTCTCTATTTTGGTTTGAACAGGGTGTGATTTGGGTAAGCATTCTATGTTCTGTATTCTATGTCATTTTATTTCTATGTTTTGGCCGGGTATGGTTCTCAATCAGGTACAGCTGTCTATCGTTGTCTCTGATTGGGAATCATACTTAGGCAGCCTGTTTCCCTTTGTTATTTGTGGGAAGTTATCTTTGTTAGTGGCACTATAGCCCTCTTAACCTGTTTGGGGTGCAAGCCCGACCTCGGACCGAAAATGACAACAGCTGCAGAGCGCGAAATTCAAAATCTATTTTTTAAAAATATTTAACTTTTACACATTAACAAGTCCAATACAGCATTTGAAAGATAAACATCTTGTCAATCCAGCCAACATGTCCGATTTTTTAAATGTTTTACAGAGAAAACACCACATATATTTATGTTAGCTCACCACCAAATACAAAAGTGGACAGACACGTATGAATTATGATTATGAAGTATGAATTATGATTGAAGTAGCATGCACAACCAACCGAAATAAACTAAAACCAACCTAAAGAGCCCAGAAAAAACGACCTCAGATGACAGTCATATAACATGTTACACAATAAATCTATGTTTTGTTCATAAAAAGTGCATATTTTAGCTATAAATCTGTTTTACATTGATGCTACCCAAAAATGCTAATACATAGCTACAGTCTGAATCCAGCCGGGAGTAGCCAGAGAAAATACATACACCAACGTCGGCTACTAATTACACCTCATAAAACATTTCAGAAAAACATATGGTGGATAACTAATGAAAGACAGATATCTTGTGAATACAGACAACATTTCCGATTTTTGAAGTGTTTTACAGCGAAAACACAATATATCGTTATATTAGCTAACATCATAAGCTAGCATAAGGCAGCATTGATTCTAGTCAAGCGCTAGCCTAGCATAGTTAGCAGCGTTAGCATTCAACAGTTCGACATATATATGAAAAAGCATCCCAAATTGGGTCTTATCTTTCTTGGTACTCCATCAGAATGTTGTAACGGGGTCCAATGTCCAGTAGAGTCTTTAGTTGGGTTCCAGAACGAATGATTTCCCTCTTTGGTTAGCTAGCACGGTAGCATTGCTGCGCCAGAAAGCGTTTCTTCAAAAAATTCTTCCGTCGTTTCACATCTAAAGTCCAGAATAAATTGCAATAATATAATTAAAGTATATTGAAAAAACCTACTTTAGGATGATTTTGTGACATGTAGCAAATAATATCGTAGTCAGGCA
Organism: Salvelinus fontinalis; assembly: GCF_029448725.1. Classification (NCBI taxonomy): domain Eukaryota; kingdom Metazoa; phylum Chordata; class Actinopteri; order Salmoniformes; family Salmonidae; genus Salvelinus; species Salvelinus fontinalis. Next base: position 19,752,333 of record NC_074700.1, on the reverse strand, counting down.
TCATATTCAAAGTTATCTACCTTGTTCCAGAAGCCGAGATCAAATTATCCTTCGCGCCCGGATTTTTATTTTAACTGCGCAGGTCTCACAAGAAGTTCTGTTATTCAGTCCAGGGACGAGATATTCGACCCCTTTCAATTCTCACTTCCGCATTACAGTCTGACGTACGCCTCTGACGTGTCCCTATGGTCCCAAGTCAAATGGCCTTTTATAGAGAAGGTCTTAAAGAGACACATCGCATTTTGGGAAACTCAATTCGGCTGGGAAAATGGCTGTAAAAATATTTCTGTTCGACTTAGAGAAACAATTCAAACCTTTTTAGAAACTACAGACTGTTATCTATCCAACAGTAGTAAATATATGCATATTGGAAAATAAAAAGTTTCTTAGGAGGCCGTTTGAAAATGTGCACACATTTTCCAGTTTTTTCAATATTCAGCGTGCAGCCATAACAGGTTTTAAGCTTCACGGTTGTTTCTTCGTTTCTTGTTTTGTTTGCGACATTTATATCTATAAAAAGAAAATGTACGCTCACCACGCTGCACCTTGGTCTCCTACCAACGACGGCCGTGACAGGGAATTTTTATTATGATTAAATGTCAGGAATTGTGAAAAACTGAGTTTAAATGTTTTTGGCTAAAGTGTATGTAAACTTCCGACTTCAACTGAATGTGTACTGTATTACACTATACTGTGTACTGTAATTGCTGATTGCTATTTTTGTGTTTTTGTGCAATGTTCATCCATTTTGTTTATTGTTTTAAGTACCTTTTTCTGTTTTTATTCCAGACAAGAATAAACAGTCAGGTAATTTCCATCTATGAGAACGTAGAAGATCTGGCTGTCCCAAGACTGAACAAGGTGAGAGCGAGACATGAATGGTCATACCTGATATCTTTGAACATAAATAAAACAGTCTCTCTGTGTGAAAGGGAGACTATGTAGTCTACTTGGAAATTGTCTACATTTCATAATGCTGAAACAGTTTGTTCTTGGTTGCTTTTAACATTTAGCCGCAGACTCTGTATGACAAGATCACATTTGGTCGCCAGCGAGAAACCCCCTGTTCTTCCTACCAGGAAGTACTGTGAGCTGAACAGGATGTGGTCATAAGCTGGGCTTCTATAGATATAGAACCCTCTGCATCCTCTGCATCCTACATGTGTACCTTCTGTAACAGATGTTTCATTTCATCACAACCTGCACATTTCTGTTTTTATTTTCTTACTTGTTCAGAACTGCAACCTTGTTCATGGTCATTGTGTGGTACAACTTGTTATTTTCAAGATATTCAGAGTTACATAACTTTTTGTTAGGTTCTATTGTTGCATTACAGTAATCCCTCGTTTATCGCGGGGGTTACGTTCCGAAAATGACCCGCGATAAGTGAAATCCGCGAAATAGAAAACTTTTTTTTTTTTTTTTACAATTAGCAACTATTACATGTATACAAATACAGTGACTCACGTGTAGGCCGTTTCACTGCTCTTCAGACTGGGCCGCTGCATCCTGACTGCGCTCTGCACAATGCACCAAAAAAAAAAAAAAAATGCATTATGAAAATCCGCGAAATAGCGAATCCGCGATAAGTGAACCGCGAAGTGGCGAGGGATCACTGTAATTGTTTATATTTGTGTAATAACGACTAATGGCAATTCAAAATGATATTCTTAAAGATTACTTGTGTTTCTGTGGGACTCTACAAGAGTTGAAAACAAGTTATTTTGTATTTCTATGTATTGTAGTTTAGATGTGTCTGTACAGTTAAAACCTTTTCTCAATAGGGGGGGCGCCATTTCGACTTTGTAAAAATTCGTTCCCAAATTAAACTGCCTCGTACTCAATTCTTGCTCGTACAATATGCATATTATTATTACTATTGGATAGAAAACACTCTCTAGTTTCTAAAACCGTTTGAATTATATCTGTGAGTAAAACAGAACTCATTTTGAAGCAAACTTCCTGTCAGGAACTGAAAAATCTCAAATCGGGGGCTCTGTTCCAGGGTCAGTTTATAAATGTCCATGTAATCTATGGGTCGACATGCACTGCAAACGCCTTCCCCTAGATGTCAGTAAGCAGTGAGAATTGGAATGGAGTGTCTGGGTAGTTCTGAGGCAGTATAAAAGCTCTTGGAACCGGGTTTGCACTCTTTTCAACGTTCATCATGACGCAAGACAGACCTCAGGATTGCATTCTGAAAAGCTTTCGTTATAGGCTTTAGATATATCCGGCTCTGATTTTATTCGATATAGGTGTTAAAAACATCATCCAAGATGGCGTAGCAGTCAGATGTCCTTTGTCCTCGTCTTGTCGTGTCCTGTGTATAAATATTTTTATATCCTTTTCTTCGCATATCTTTTTTTTTTTTTTTTTCGAAAACTCAACTTCAAAACACTCTCCTGCAACTCGCCTCACCCAATGTGGTGCGGATCTGTTTTTTTCTCTAAAGTATTATTCACCTCGAATCTGGAATCCCCCAACAGAAGCTAGCCAGCTCTCTAGCTACTAGCTAGCAGTAGGCTAATTACTGCTAGCGGTCATCAGCTAACCTTTAGCTCGGAAAGCTCTCGCCAATTTGTACAACGCGTCTCAAACCAGAGCATACCGGACCTATTTTCTCTCCATACCCCCGGATTCCTACCGCAGACTCTGAACATTTTCATCTGGTTCTTCGCAACTAGCTAACCGTAATCCCGGGTGACTACTCCTGGCTAGCGTTTCCATCCCGGAGCAAGCACCAATTAGCTTGAAGCTAGCCTGGCTAGGGCTCCTGGGCTACCACCGAAGCCCACTCCTGGGTTACAACATCCGGACCCCTTCTACTGCCGGTACGGGGCACAGAACCCCACCGATGCTCTACGACTGGAATACTGACATAATCTGCCCGAGGATTCCAACAGGCCCCTCAGGCGTGACGTCCGCTGAAGGCCCATTCTGGAAACACCGGCCTACTAGCTACCTGGAGCAACTTGGAATCCTACTAATCCACGACTGGTTTATCAACGTCACCGCACAAAGAGCAGAATTACTCACCAATTTACCAGCATCGGACTGTCTCTCGACAACAACGCCGGATTCCTGGCGTAATCCCTGAGCCACTACTTCTGATCCTCACAGCTAGCTTGCAGCTAGCGCAGCTAGCGCCACTGCCACGAAGCTAACACCAGTTAGCAAACACAATTCTACAATTCACAACCTCTCTTTCGCCATCGCCATCCGGCTTGGATTCTCTGTCGACACGACCACGTCTGGTCTGAATACCCCATCCGCTGTGCCCTCAACCGGCCTCCGTCTGAGCAGACCACCCCCCCCCCCCCCGGGCTACTAACTTTAAAACGGCGCGTACTAGCTTAGTGGAGGCCTCCCTGCTCCATCTACGGCTGCCCCCTGGACACTATGATCACTTGGCTACATAGCTGATGCCTGCTTGACTGTCCATTAATTCACGGTACTCCATTCTGTTTATTTGTGTTTTATCTGTCGCCTCTGTGCTTTAACTCAGGATCTGTGTGTAGTTAATCCGACCCTCTCTGCCTAGTCGTCGCCATTTTTACCTGCTGTTGCTGTGTTAGCTGACTAGCTGCTGTTATCTCACCTGTTGTTTTAGCTAGCTCTCCCAATCAAGACCTGCAATCACTTTATGCCTTATTGTATGTCTCTCTCAAATATCAATATGCCTTGCATACTGTTGTTCAGGCTAGTAATCATTGTTTTGGTTTGCAATGGACCCCGTAGTTCCACTCTCCGTACCTCTGATACCTCCTTTGTCCCACCCCCCACACATGCGGTGACCTCACCCATTGAGACCAGCATGTCCAGAGATACAACCTCTCTTATCATCACCCAGTGCCTGGGCTTGCCTCCGCTGTACCCGTGCCCCACCATACCCTGGTCTGCACATTATGCCCAGAATCTATTCTACCACGCCCATAAATCTGCTCCTTTTATTCCTTGTCCCCAACGCTCTAGGCAACCAGTTTTGATAGCCTTTAGCCGCACCCTCATCCTACTATTCCTCTGTTCCTCGGGTGATGTGGAGGTAAACCCAGGCCCTGCATGTCCCCAGTCACCCTCATTTGTTGACTTCTGTGATCGAAAAAGCCTTGGCCTCATGCATGTCAACATCAGAAGCCTCCTCCCTAAGTTTGCCTTACTCACCGCTTTAGCACACTCTGCCAACCCTGATGTCCTTGCCGTGTCCGAATCCTGGCTTAGGAAGGCCACCAAAAATTCTGAGATTTCCATACCCAACTATAACACTTTCCGTCAAGATAGAACTGCCAAAGGGGGAGGAGTTGCAATCTACTGCAGAGATAGGCTGCAAAGTTCTGTCATACTTTCCAGGTCTATGCCCAAACAGTTCGAACTTCTAATTTTAAAAATTAATCTCTCCAGAAACAAGTCTCTCACTGTTGCCGCCTGCTACCGACCCCCCTCAGCTCCCAGCTGTGCCCTGGACACCATCTGTGAATTGATCACTCCCCATCTAGCTTCAGAGTTTGTTCTGTTAGGTGACCTAAACTCGCAATATACTGATATAAACTGATATAACTTGGTTTAAAATAACTACATTATGATTTTTATTTAATTTTTTTTATTTCACCTTTATTTAACCAGGTAGGCTAGTTGAGAACAAGTTCTCATTTGCAACTGCGACCTGGCCAAGATAAAGCATAGCAGTGTGAACAGACAACAACACAGAGTTACACATGGAGTAAACAATAAACAAGTCAATAACATTGTAGAAAAAAAAGAGAATCTATATACAATGTGTGCAAAAGGCATGAGGTAGGCAATAAATTGAATAATTACAATTTAGCAGATTAACACTGGAGTGATAAATCATCAGATGATCATGTGCAAGAAGAGATACTGGTGTGCAAAAGAGCAGAAAAGTAAATAAATAAAAGCAGTATGGGGGGTGAGGTAGGTAAATTGGGTGGGTAGTTTACAGATGGACTATGTACAGCTGCAGCGATCGGTTAGCTGCTCGGATAGCAGATTTTTGAAGTTGTTGAGGGAGATAAAAGTCTCCAACTTCAGAGATTTTTGCAATTCGTTCCAGTCGCAGGCAGCAGAGAACTGGAAGGAAAGGCGTCCAAATGAGGTTTTGGCTTTAGGGATGATCAGTGAGATACACCTGCTGGAGCGCGTGCTACGGGTGGGTGTAGCCATCGTGACCACATAGGCGGAAATCCCAGGGGGGACGGGGGGGACACGACCCCCCCATCCTGGGAAAGATATGACTTGTCCCCCCCAATATATCACTGTAAACATAACTATGTAATTTCAATAATATTAATAATACGCAATGAAAGCACTTGTGCTGATTATAGACACTTAATAGCGCGTTTTTAAGTTTCACAAGATTGCGACCCCCCCGCCCTTTGCCTCACGATGGTTTGATCCACTGCCAGTTCTTTAGCTTGCAAGGTAATAGAGGGTTCGTATCTACTGTCCGAAAGGCACTCGATGTACGTAACTGACGTGAGGTAATTCAGGCAATTGCGCCATAGCAATGTATATATTTTTCTAATGTTGCAGGGTACACACACTAGCTGAATTTGCAGAGCTAACGCGCAAACTAAAGCAAACATTAACTATCAAGCTAGCTAGTACCTATTCCATTTATGTGGCGTCGTCAAAGATGGAATATTTGCTATCGTCAGTTTATTCCAAGATTAGCATGCAGCTGTAGTGCTTCAAAGTCCCTGTGATAAGGTTAGCGATAAACTGAAGTCCAAACTGAACAGAACTACACTCTCTTATACCATTGTCTTAAATATATTTAATGGTCTCGTTGCAAAAGCTAAATTGTCGCTAGTGATTTTTTATTTTTTTTCACCTTTATTTAACCAGGTAGCAAAGATTATAGCAAACACCACAGAAACGGAATTGGTGCTCGCTAGCTTTGCAAATTCAGCTATTGTTGGAAGCTAGCCAATATGAAACAAACTATGTTAAAATTACAAAAGGTTGCAGCATGTGTTGTGTAAATGTGTGTGTGTGCAGCTAGACCGGCCAGCCAGCCAGTCAGGTAGAAAAATGTCAGAAAAAAGTAAAAAGACGGACATCAGAGTATTTTTCAGTACACCAAAACGCAAAGTAAGAACTCTAGTAGCCTAATATCTCAAAGACGAGTTGATAAAATGTTCATAAGAAAGAAGTGAAATGCTAATGGAAATGTTTCACAATGATGTCATTAGGCAGAGCAGGCAACAGATGGCACACAGACAGCTGAGTTGGGGACAGATATGCAGGGACAGACTGACAGAGACAGGGAGTCTCAGGTAGGTTTGTTGAGTCTTTGTTTGGCAACATTATGAAAGGTTCTCAATTTTTTTGATTTGTAAAATAGGGACATAATTGGAAAATGCCATGGATACCCCCACTCTCAACTTAAACTGGTGACTAAACTAAGATTTGTTAAAGGCAATGGTATTGCTGTTGTGATTAATTGTGTAGTTTTGGGTACCAGTAGTTAGGAGTACAGCAAACACCTTATTTCTTTTCTAGGAGTCAGACTGTGAGTCAGTGAGGGTGGTGAAAGGGAAAGAGCCAAGGAGAGAGACTTCAGAGGACAGTGTCACAGCCACGGCAGGACCAGGTGTCACCCTTGTTGCCAGCAGCACCAGTATAGGGGACAGTGGCACAGCATCGTCCAGTTACCTCAGTGATGGCACAAAACCATATCAGCCACACCCACAATTTATAGAACCGCAAACTCTTGCCAACAGAGTGTTGATGTTTCAAGAGAGATGGTTTCGCGATTTCCCCTGGCTACATTATAATCCATCAATAAAAGGAGTGTTGTGTTTTCACTGTAGCCAAGGGTTTTCAAGCCAGCCATCTTTTGGCCAAAGAGCAGATTCTGCCTTCATTAGTGCAGGATTTAGGAACTGGAGAAAAGCCATTGAAAAATTCACAGCACATCAAAACTGCCAAACCCACCGCCACTTTGTAACTGTAACAGCACACCAGCTAAATCCAATCAGTGTCCAGTTATCCAGCGCGTGGGGTAAACAGCAGGAGGACGCAAGGCATTGCTTGATGAAAATTGTTAGTTCGGTGCGGCATGTAGTAAGACAGGGACAAGCCTTTAGAGGCTACACGGATGAAAGTGGGAATTTATACCAGCTTTTGAAACTCAGGGCAGAAGAGGATGATCCCATTTTACTGAAGTGGTTAACAGAGCGTACCACAATGTACACAGGCCCCAAAGCACAGAATGAAATTCTGAACATGGCCAATACAGTCATTCGAGGCATTGCAGCTGAGATTAGGTCTCTTCCGATTGTACAATTTTCATTAATTGTTGATGGTACTCAAGATGTCTCTGGTGCTGAACAGGAGAGTGTCTGTCTGCGTTATGTTGACCATGACCTTGTTCCTCACGAGGACTCGCCTGTTGTCTCCGACACCCTGTCTCTGGTATGCAGGCTGCAGTCGAGTGTGTGCGGTCATCTCTTAGGGGCAAGAGAAATGACGAAAGCTACCTTGCACTGTATGAGAAAGCAACAACTTTGATTGACTCTATTGAATCCATTGAATCCATTGAGACGCACTCAAGACGATTTGCTGGCAAAGCATTGGATCACTATAGGGCAGAATTTCTTTAAGTGTTGGATGGTGTGGAGGTTCAGTTTGGCGACCGTTTTGACCAGGACAGTCTAAACGTCCTGCAAAAGTTGGAAAGAGCGCTTCTCACGGGCGAGTTGGATCAGTCTCTAGATCAGTACCCTGAGCTGAACATAGATTCTCTTTCAGTGCAGATCCCTCTCTTTCACAACAAATACCCCTGTAGCAGCAGTTGAGAGGCAGCAGAGGTCCTCAGGAGGCTTCCAGTGGAGGTGCGGGGGTTGTTTGACCAAGTTGAGGTGCTGATCAGAATTTTGTTTGTGGTGCCAGTGTGTTCATGTGAGGCTGAGAGGAGTTTCAGTGCACTCCGCAGGTTAAAGACTTGGCTACGGGCCAGCATGGGCCAAGAGAGACTGAACGGCGTAGTTGTCTGTAATGTACATAAAGACAGGCTGGACAGTCTCAAGAGGGAAAATATCTGCCAGCAATTTGTTGGATCCATTGAAACCCGCAAACATATGTTCGGTTCTTTTGTGCAGTAGTGTGTATAGCAGTGGTTCTCAACCTTTTTTGGGTACTGGAACCCCTGCATATTTTGAGGCAAGGCAGGCAAGGTTTTGAGCGGTCCTCAGGGACCTCCACCCCCTCTATATTATATGTAAACCTACTGGAAACCTTGTGGTACTGAATACGTTCATTACACTTTATTTTATTTCACGGACACCTTGCAATTAGTCCATGGATCCCTGTTTGAGAACCCCTGGTGTTATTGATATTTGTTATTTTGTTTAGTAGTTTTCAGTTTTTAGTACATGACAGTACACTTACAAATTATTATTATTATTTCATGTTATTTTATTTAAAATTGCATACTTTGTGTGACATACTTGTCCATAGCTGCTGTTTGAAGAGTTGAGACACTGACTGAAGGATATTTTGTTTGATTTATTTGGGTTTTTCATTGAAGTAGTTATTTTGCTTTTAGAACTGTACTTATTTTAAGCTTTTTGTTCTTGTAAAGATATTGTAGTAGACTCAGGCCAGGTGCACATATTTAATGACTATATAAATGTATCACAAAGTCAAATTAAAAGGTCAATTCAATACGGAGACCAACTTTGTGATGGTTCTCAATGGAGATTCTTTACGATGAGATCACACCATGTTCATTGTATTTATGAAAACTACTCCCATACAGTGTACAGTACCATTGCCGCCTAATGGCCTTTCTTGATATTGCTGGTTGTAAGTACGAATACCTGCATACATACTGGACTGATAAGGAACACTGCTATAACTATTATTAGTAGTAGTATTATAATGATTTAAACAAGTTGGGACAACCCTTCAGTTAACTACTGTACCTAACAATTATCCAGTAGTAGTGATTATGGTTCCTCAATATACATTTAACATATTACAACGTAGGCTATGTGTTGCAGCACTACTTTTGTTGTCCCCCTCAGGAATTGCTCCTGAGAAAATTTCATGTAATTGTCCCCTCCAAGGTTGATATCAGATTTTCGCCCCTGCGTGACCAGTGAACTGAGATAAGGCGGCACTTTACCTAGCATAGCCTTGTAGATGACCTGGATCCAGTGGGTCTGACGACGAACATGTAGCGAGGGCCAGCCGACTAGGGCATACAGGTCGCAGTGGTGGGTCGTATAAGGTGCTTTAGTAACAAAACGGATGGCACTGTGATAAACTGCATCCAGTTTGCTGAGTAGAGTATTGGAAGCTATTTTGTAGATGACATCGCCGAAGTCGAGGATCGGTAGGATAGTCAGTTTTACTAGGGTAAGTTTGGCGGCGTGAGTGAAGGAGGCTTTGTTGCGGAATAGAAAGCCGACTCTAGATTTGATTTTGGATTGGAGATGTTTGATATGAGTCTGGAAGGAGAGTTTGCAGTCTAGCCAGACACCTAGGTACTTATAGATGTCCACATATTCTAGGTCGGAACCGTCCAGGGTGGTGATGCTAGTCGGGCGTGCGGGTGCAGGCAGCGAACGGTTGAAAAGCATGCATTTGGTTTTACTAGCATTTAAGAGCAGTTGGAGGCCACGGAAGGAGTGTTGTATGGCATTGAAGCTCATTTGGAGGTTAGATAGCACAGTGTCCAGGGAAGGGCCGGAAGTATACAGAATGGTGTCGTCTGCGTAGAGGTGGATCAGGGAATCGCCCGCAGCAAGAGCAACATCATTGATGTATACAGAGAAAAGAGTCGGCCCGAGAATTGAACCCTGTGGTACCCCCATAGAGACTGCCAGAAGACCGGACAACATGCCCTCCGATTTGACACACTGAACTCTGTCTGCAAAGTAGTTGGTGAACCAGGCAAGGCAGTCATTACAAAAACCGAGGCTATTGAGTCTGCCGATAAGAATATGGTGATTGACAGAGTCGAAAGCCTTGGCCAGGTCGATGAAGACGGCTGCACAGTAATGTCTTTTATCGATGGCGGTTATGATATCGTTTAGTACCTTGAGCGTGGCTGAGGTGCACCCGTGACCGGCTCGGAAACCGGATTGCACAGCGGAGAAGGTGCGGTGGGATTCGAGATGGTCAGTGATCTGTTTGTTGACTTGGCTTTCGAAGACCTTAGCTAGGCAGGGCAGGATGGATATAGGTCTGTAACAGTTTGGGTCCAGGGTGTCTCCCCCTTTGAAGAGGGGAATGACAGCGGCAGCTTTCCAATCCTTGGGTATCTCAGATGATACGAAGGAGAGGTTGAACAGGCTGGTAATAGGGGGTGCGACAATGGCGGCGGACAGTTTCAGAAATAGGGGGTCCAGATTGTCAAGCCCAGCTGATTTGTATGGGTCCAGGTTTTCCAGCTCTTTCAGAACATCTGCTATCTGGATATGGGTAAAGGAGAAGCTGGGGGGGCTTGGGCGAGTAGCAGCGGGGGGGGGCTGCTGGCCAAGGTTGGAGTCGCCAGGTGGAAGGCATGGCCAGCCATTGAGAAATGTTTGTTGAAGTTTTCGATTATCACGGACTTAACACGGTCACCACTGATATCTAGCCTCAGTGCAGTGGGCAGCTGGGAGGAGGTGCTCTTGTTTTCCATGGACTTTACAGTATCCCAGAACTTTTTGGAGTTAGAGCTACAGGATGCAAATTTCTGCTTGAAAAAGCTGGCCTTTGCTTTCCTGACTGACTGCGTGTATTGGTTCCTGACTTCCCTGAACAGTTGCATATCACGGGGGCTCTTCGATGCTATTGCAGTTCGCCACAGGATGTTTTTGTGCTGGTCGAGGGCAGTCAGGTCTGGAGTGAACCAAGGGCTATATCTGTTCTTGGTTCTGCATTTTTTGAACGGAGCATGCTTGTCTAATATGGTGAGGAAGTAACTTTTAAAGAATGACCAGGCATCCTCAACTGACGGGATGAGGTCAATATCCTTCCAGGGTACCCGGGCCAGGTCGATTAGAAAGGCCTGCTCGCAGAAGTGTTTCAGGGAGCGTTTGACAGTGATGAGGGGTGGTCGTTTGACCGTGACATAATGATTCTGTTAAGAGAATTATGTTCTCAGCGTTCATAAACTGAACTTCATTAAACTACCCGGTCTGTTACTAAGATTCTTGTTGAAATGAAACAGACGGAGGCCAGTGTACAATAGTCAGAATGTTTATTTACGAGAGCTCTGGCTATCATTTCATGTACATTAGTCTACATACCTCTCATTTCGTCATAAATGTCCCTCGTCCTCTCAGACAACGACACTATAGTTTACAAGTCTTCTCCTACGCATACATTGCTTATCACGTCCTGCAACATGTTACACAATCTACTGCAAGCCCAAGGTTTCTCCCCTCCCTGGGTGGGGAGACGTCCTTCCCTGTTTCACAGTGGTCACAAGTTGTCTGCCACAGTTCCTTGCCTACTAACAGTCCCTCTTTCTAATGGACAAACATTCTTCATCATTATACAGAGACAGGGTAGAATTCTGTTTGAGAAAGGCTACCTTCAAGTGATAGGAAAACAGGAATTACAACATAATTAATGCCATATTTCTATTCCAGGTGTAATATCCTTTATATGACATAATAATAATAATAATAATAATAATAATAATAATAATAATAATAATAATAATAATAATAATACATATATTTTATATAGCACTTTCATTTAAGAACCTCACAGTCACTTACAAAAACAAAGGGATCTGGCAGATTCTTGGGCGATTAGCTTCAACAGCTTCAGATGATAAGGCATTGAGGCAGTATGGGTAGGCAGTAGCTTGAGTGGGGGAGCATTGATGGTACAACCTATAGGTAGGCAGGAGTTTTGGATTGACGGCTACGATGTTCAGCTCCTCTCTATAGGTAGGCTGGAGTTTTGGTTTGACGGCTACGATGTTCAGCTCCTCTCTATAGGTAGGCTGGAGTTTTGGTTTGACGGCTACAATGTTCAGCTCCTCTCTATAGGTAGGCTGGAGTTTTGGTTTGACAGCTACGATGTTCAGCTCCTCTCTATAGGTAGACAGGAGTCTTGGTTTGACGGCTACAATGTTCAGCTTCTCTCTATAGGTAGGCAGGAGTTTTGGTTTGACAGCTACGATGTTCAGCTCCTCTCTATAGGTAGGCTGGAGTTTTGGTTTGACGGCTACAATGTTCAGCTCCTCTCTATAGGTAGGCTGTCTTTTTTTTCAACTCCCGAAAGTGTAGGACCCACCTGGTTGATGCTTCGACACCTGTAAAAACGCCCCAAAATACCAACACACCTTGGTATAGACATGAGATGTACATACCCACTGGTCAAACACTGAATTAACATTGTTTCCAAAATAGTCTGTGTGAGGAGATTGAATCAATGTGGAAAAGTGATTTGATTTGCAAACAAATCAACAATGTAAGGGCATTTCGTCTTTTTTTTAGCTAACTTTTAACCTAAATCCAAGGGCATGCTGATTTGTGGGGGTTGATTTCACATTGAATTCACATTATTTGACAACTCTATATTTGTAAATCAAATCTAGTATGTCAGATGATTGGTGTCTGTACCCAGCGGAAAGTAAATTCTAAAGAAAAGTGACTTGTTGAACCTGGTTGATAAGCATGTAAGGGACTCTATGACAGACATTAAACAAGGCAGTAGTGATATCTTCTATTTTCCACGTAGCACACAAAAGATAAGTTGCAACGCGTCTTCACTTTAGTTAAGAATATGCCCGTTTTTTTAAATGTTCACCTAAAATGACATAGCAAATCTATCTGCCTGTAGCTCAGGACCTGAAGCAAGACTATGCATATGTTTGATACCATTTGAAAGGAAACATTTTGAAGTTTGTGGAAATGTGAAATGAATGTAGGAGAATGTAACACATTAGATCTGGTGAAAGTTAATACAAAGAAAAAACAATGCGTTATTTTCTTATTTTTTGTACCATGAACTTTGAAATGCAAAGGGAGGGCCATAATGTGTTATTCCAGCCCAGCAAAATGTTGATTTTGGCCAATAGATGGCAGCAGTGTATGTGCAAAGTATTAGACTGATCCACTAAATCATTGTATTTCTGTTCAACATTTTGCATCAAGACTGCCCAAATGTGCTTAATTATTTTATTAATAACTTTTCAAGTTCACAACTGTGCACTCTACTCAAACAATAGCATGGTATTATTTCACAATAATAGCTACTGTAAATTGGAAAGTGCAGATAGATTAACAAGAATTTAAGCTTTCTGCCAATATCAGATATGTCTATGTCCTGGGAAATGTTATTGTTACTTACAACCTCATGCTAATCGCATTAGCCTATGTTAGCTCAACCGTCCCGTGGGTGACCTAACGATCCTGCAAAGGTAAAGGGAGCATCTATTTACACATAGGGCACTGTGGAATTTTATAGAAATTTAAATGTGCTGTCATTTAATTCCCACTCACCTCTGAAAATATATGTTAAAAGACATCCGAACAGAAATCCTAAGAGCAACTTTACGATCCCGGGGACGTGGTTCTCCCCCTCCATCACCACGTCAGGCTTGGGCTGTTCATCTGAAGACATAGGGAGAGAAAAATGTATGGTAACAAGGTAAGAACACAAATACGGCCTCATCTACAATAATTCCTCCCTGTCTCACTGTATAGCTGGCTGGCCAAAGAATTCCCCGCTCAAGGTTCATGAATACACCACTTTTTCCTGGTCTGGTCATGTGTTACAGAAATAAATCCTGGCCTTAGAAATGACTGTACCTTGGCATATCTCCCTCACAACCTTAGATGCGTTAGTGAGCCCGTTGCTGGAAGTACATATGATGATGACATTTCTGTTGGGGCTGTAAGACGTCCAGCCAATAGAGACGTTGGCGTTGGGACTCCCCCTCCAGAAAGAGCCGTCAAACGAAGCTTCTGGTTCACAAAGAAAACTGGTGTCCTCCACTGAAGAGGAGCACTGAAGAGGCATCACACAGTGGCCGTCCTTTAAAATGCTGAATACATAGGCTCAAAGAGACACTCTGGACATTTGAAGAGAAACAAATGAAAGGTCTTGAGAATAGATAACACATTTTATATAAACAAAACTGGCAAGGAAATTTGAATGAAGTAGAGATGAGGAATGAGGGACTCTGAACTATATTAATACATACAGTATAACATCTTCTCTGTACTTCTTAAGCTGAGTATCTCTCTCCATGTAGGTCCCCTCAGCCACAGACAACCAACCAGGACCCCCAACAGGAACAAGGATCTACCCAGGGCCAGGCTCCTGATACTGTTTATACATGTCTACATGGTCAGTCTCTTAGCCCAGACCTCTACCAGTCTCCTCTCTCTGTAACCTGATACACTGACTGATCAACATCCACTTTTTATAACAACATGTTACCATACTCTCTGTCCCTAGACAAGCTGATGGATAACCAACCTAACTAACCTGTCTCTCTCTTTTTTGACCAACAGGTGATGCTAACATCTAAGATCCAATCAATCCCTCAGACAACAATGATAATGGTAGTGTAATGTAATGCTTTCAGTATAAATGTGTAGTAGACTGCTGCTCTTAATTTAATATGACATGTGGAGTTTGACTAAGTTGAGGTGTTTGTGTATTATGTCTCAGATGCTACTGAAGCTTCTGCTGCTGGACCAAGTCATGTGACTTACGGCCAGATTCAACTGAAGAAATTGGACAAGAAAAAGAAAGGTGACTCTCAACTGTGACATATATTGATAAAAACATGTGACAGTGTATCTAAGATGAGATCAAATGTGTACATAAATATATTAAAAAACAAATTTACAAATGTTCTGCTCTTCTTCCTCCTCGAAGAAAATCCAGTCTATTCCGAGGTGAAGACAGGGAAAGCCACAGTAAAAACCCATTCTACAGGTTGGCAGTCATTAAAACCTTAATTCGCAATTTTTGAGTTTGGGACGAAGAGGCAGAATGTGCATTAAGCTAATTCCTTCATTTGTTGACTGTAAATGTCCATTGTCAGCAGCAGCTGGACCTGTTGATGTGACCTATGCTGAGGTTGACCTCCAAAAGAAGAACAAAGCCAAGAAGAAGAGAGGTAAGACTGGACATCCCTCCCTCCATATTCCCCCTAACAGAACCTCACTCCTCTTTGACCCCATAGTGAATACATTTATATATTATACTGTTTATTATTCTGGGTATTATTCTGGATATTATTTGGGATATAACTATTATATTATGCTGTTGTTTATTTTCCTACAGAAACAGCAACAGTGTATTATGTCTCAGATGCTGCTGAAGCTTCTGCTGCTGGACCAAGTCATGTGACTTACGCCCAGATTCAACTGAACAAGTTGGGCAAGAAAAAGGTGACTGAACTGTGACATACATTGATTTAAAAATGGACTCATCTAAGATGAGTTCAAATGTGCACATATATATATATATATATATATATATATATATACTACCGTTCCAAAGTTTGGGGTCACTAAAATGGTACTCACAAAACACCAGTCTAAACGTCAACAGTGAAGAGGCGAACCCATGATGCTGGCCTTCTAGGCAGAGTTCCTCTGTCCAGTGTCTGTGTTCTTTCTTTCCATCTTAATATTTTCTTTTTATTGGCAAGTCTGAGATACGGCTTTTTCTTTGCAACTCTGCCTAGAAGGCCAGAATCTCCGGACTCGCCTCTTCACTGTTGACATTGAGACTGGTGTTTTGCGGGTACAATTTAACTTCTCTGGGATATGTGGGACAGTAGCATCCCGGCTCGCCAACAGCCAGTGAAATTGCAGGGCGCCAAATTCAAAACAACAGAAATCCCATAATTAAAATTCCTCAAACATACAAGTATTTTACACCATTTAAAGATAAACCTGTTGTAAATCCAGCCACAGTGTCCGATTTCAAAAAGGCTTTACGACTGTCAACGTCGTGTGTATAGGTGGCAGGGAAGTCAGGCGCAGGAGAGTAAACGAAGTGTATATGGAGCCTTTTAATAAATGTCCATGACATGCTCCAAACACGAGAAATATACATACATCAAAACAAAATGGGTACGAGGACCCGTCGCACACCTATACACTAATAAAACAACTCTTGACATAAAACAATCTCTGACAAACACATGAAGGGAAACAGAGGGTTAAATACACAACAGGTAATGAATGGGATTGACAACAGGTGTGTGGGAAGACAAGACAAAACCAATGGAAAATGAAAAATGGATCGATGATGGCTAGAAGACCGGTGAAGTCGACCGCCGAACACCGCCCGGACAAGGAGAGGCAACGACTTCGGCAGAACTCGTGACAACGACGAAAGCACACCAAACGATTATGTTAGGTCAGCACCTAGTCACAGAAAAACACAGCCATTTTCCAGCCAAAGAGAGCAGTCACAAAAATCTGAAATAGAGATAAAATGATTTACTAACCTTTGATGATCTTCATCAGATGACACTCATAGGACTTTTGTTTTGTTCGATAAAGTTCATATTTATATCCAAAGTCTCAGTTTACATTGGCACGTTATGTTCAGTAGTTCCAAAACATCCAGTGATTTTGCAGAGAGCCACATCAATTTACAGAAATACTCATAATAAACATTGCTAAAAGATACAAGTGTTTTGCATGGAATGTTAGATTTACTTCTCCTTAATGCAACTGCTGTTTCAGATTTCAAAAAAACTTTACCCAAAAAGCACACCATGCAATAATCTGAGTACAGCGCTCAGACACAAAACCAAGCCATACAGATATCCGTCATGTTGTGGAGTCAACAGAAGTCAGAAATAGCATTATAAATATTCACTTACCTTTGATGATCTTCATCAGAATGCACTCCCAGGAATCCCAGTTACACAATAAATGTTTGATTTGTTCGATAATGTTCATCATTTATGTCCAAATAGCTACTTTTGTTGGCGCGTTTGGTAAACAAATCAAAACTCACGAAGCGCGTTCACTAGCAGCAGACGAAATGTCAAAAGGTTCCGTTACAGTCCGTAGAAACATTTCAAACGATGTATGGAATCAATCTTTAGGATTTTTTTTAGGTAAAACTTCAATAATATTCCAACTGGAGAATTCCTTCCTCTTCAGAAAAGCAAAGGAACGCGACCTACCTCTCATGTGAATGCGTCATGACTGAGCACGTGCCTGCTTGCAGACTTCTGACTCAATCCCCTCTCATTCGGCCCCACTTCACAGTAGAAGCCTCAAACACGTTTCTAAAGACGGTTGACATCTAGTGGAAACCATAGGAAGTGCAACATGACCCCATAGACACTGTAAATCCGATAGGCATTGACTTGAAAAACTACAAACCTCAGATTTCCCACTTCCTGGTTGGATTTTTTCTCAATTTTTTTGCCTGGCATATGAGTTCTGTTATACTCACAGACATAATTCAAACGGTTTTAGAAAGAGTGTTTTCTTTCCAAATCTACTAATTATATGCATATTCTATCTTTTATGGCTGAGAAGCAGGCAGTTTACTCTGGGCACCTTTTTAATCAAAGTTCCTCAATACTGCCACCCAGTCCCAAAGAAGTTAATGAAGCAAAGAAGTTAATGTTGAGGACTTGTGAGGCGTCTGTTTCTCAAACTAGACACACTAATGTACTTGTCCTCTTGCTCAGTTGTTCACCGGGGCCTTACACTCCTCTTTCTATTCTGGTTAGGGCCAGTTTGCGCTGTTCTGTGAAGCGAGTAGTGCACAGCATTGTACGAGATCTTCAGTTTCTTGGCAATTTCTCGCATGGAATAGCCATCAATTCTCAGAACAAGAATAGACTGAAGAGTTTCAGAAGAAAGTCTTTGTTTCTGGTCCTTTTGAGCCTGTATTCGAACCCACAAATGCTGCTACTCCAGATACTCAACCAGCCTAAAGAAGGCCATTTTTATCAGGACAACAGTTTTCATCTGTGCTAACATAATTGCAAAATGGTTTTCTAATTATAAATTAGCCATTTAAAATTATAAACTTGGAATAGCTAACACAACGTGCCATTGGAACACAGGAGTGACGGTTGCTGATAATTGGCCTCTGTATCGCCTATGTAGATATTCCAGCTACAATAGTTAATTACAACATTAACAATGTCTACACTGTCACGACTTCCACCGAAGGTGGCTCCTCTTCCTCTTCCTCTTCCAACTATACAGACTTTTTGGGATATAAAAAAGGATTTTACCTAACAAAACAACACAACATGTTATCTCTGGGACCCTTTGGATGACAAATCAGAGGAAGATTTTCAAAAAGTAAGTGAATATTTAATCTTTATACGTGAATGTATGAAACCTGTTGTGTTTTTGCTGTATTAGTTACTGTACATTGAACAGTGCAGTTAGATTAACAAGAATTTAAGCTTTCAGCTGATATAAGACAGTTATATGTACCTAAATGTTTATCCACTATTATAACTATTAGAATTTATTTGAATTACGCGCCCTCCAGTTTGACCGGAAATACTATATGTAAGGGATCATCATAACCTCGCAACTCTAACTGTGTATTGTATAACTGTATAGTATTCTGTATAACTGTACAATTATGCAGATGTTTTATCCTCACCCCCTATAGAAACAGCAACCCCATCTGAGACAGAATCTGTCTGTTCTCTAGTGAAGCCATACACAGTCCCCGGTAAGACTACATCAACATTCTATAGAAAGGGTATGAAACTATATTTAAGTATGTCCTAACAAACTGGTGACAACATGTTTATGATCACGTTACCTTGTTATCATCAGTGTGATTAACTATGGGTTCTAGTGTTGATGTTAACATACGTTTGGATTTGCACTCCCAGAGCAAATTATCTCAAAACTATTGTCAAGACATTCAGGCCGGCCAATTGGAATCTCTACGTCACTATTTTATTTTTATTCTCTTTATTCTCCGGGCAAACTTTTTATATTATTTTGTCAAACATAATTTCCCGCCCTGCTTTACACCTATATTACCACTCTGAGCCTGATGATGTTTTTCTGTTTCCAATGAAGAGGCAGAATGTGCAATAAGCTCATTCCTGCATTTGTTGACTGGAAATGTCCATTGTCAGCAACAGCTGGACCTGTTGATGTGACCTATGCTGAGGTTGACCTAGAAAACAGGGCCAAAGCCAAGAACCTCACACCTCTTTGACCCCATATTGAATAGCTGCTGTATATTATTCTGTACATTATTATTATTTAGGCTATTATTGTGGATATAACTTTTATGTTATGCTGATGTTTATCCTTCAACAGAAACAGCAACCCCACCAGAGGCAGATTCAGTCTATTGTCATGTGAAGCCACGCACAGCCCCAGGTAAAACTAATAGTCATATGCTATTGACACAAATACAGATGTAGGATCTAAATTTGAACAGTTTCTCACAGTAGGAAAATAATCTTGCAACAAAAGGTAATGTAAATTATTGTGTGTATTATAATGAATTTACACTTTTTGTAGGTCTTGATATATTTGTAGTTAGGGAAAAACAATTCTGAAGTTCTAAAGTGGAAATTCTAAAGTGGAAATGGGGGTGCCAGATTCTGAGGGTGCCAGATTTTCAACCAAGGTCCCATTGAAATCACAGCGAGATATTGATGAGTTTTCACTTCCTACGGCTTCCACTAGATGTCAACAGTCAATAGAACTTTGTCTGATGACTCTAATGTGAAGGGGGGCCGAAGGAGACAGGAATTAGTGACCACTGCCACAAGGTGATCACGCATTGAAGAGGCGCGTTCATGTGAGAGGGAGCTCCGTTCCATCGGTCAACTGAAGTCGATGTAATTCTCCGGTTGGAACGTTATTCAAGATGTATGTTAACAACATTCTAAAGATTGATTCAGTACATCGTTTGACATGTTTCTACTGACTGTAACAGAAGTTTTGGACATTTCGTCACGTTATAGTGGACGGTAGTGGACGCGCTTTGGGTTGGGCGTTTGGTAAACATGTCCAAAGTAGCTAATTGGACATAAATAATGGACATTATCGAACAAATCAAGCATTTATTGTGGACCTGGGATGTTTTTGCAGCTAGTGAATCTAACGCGCCAATGTAAACTCAGATTTTTTGATATAAATATGAACTTAATCAAACAAAACATGCATGTATTGTGTAACATGAAGTCCTATGAGTGTCATCTGATGAAGATTATCAAAGGTTAGTGATTAATTGTCTCTATTTCTGTTTTTTGTGAAAGCTATATTTCGCTGGAAAAATGGCTGTGCTTATTGTGGTTTTGTGGTGACCTAACATAATCGTTTGTAGTGCTTTCGCTGAAAAGCATATTTGAAATCGGACACTTTGGTGGGATTAACAACAAGATTACCTTTAAAATGATATAAGACACATCTATGTTTGAGGAATTTTAATTATGAGATTCCTGCTTTTTGAATTTGGCGCCCTGCACTTTCACTCGCTGTAGTCATATCATCCCGGTAGCGGGATGGCAGCCATAAAAGGTTATTAAACCCTTTACAATGAAGATCTGTGAAGTTATTTGGATTTTTACGATATGTGGATATATTTCAAGATTTAGTAAAGGGTTATAATTACAGCTACCACGAGTATCCGTATGAAACCATCTGAGGTCTCTTCTGAAAACTATTTTCAAATTCTTTATTTTCTTAAATAATCTGTAAGGTTTGTTTCCCCTTCGCCGTAAGCAAATAATTGATTTTAAATTCATAGTGGGTGATTTGGTACGTATATCTAAGCTGAGGGGTGTTTTCGACAAAAAAATATGAACAAGGTTAGAGTGATGAGCTGTTCACCATTACTGAATGTTTACCACGTACACCTCCTGTCTAAGTTAAAAAATTACGATGAGTAGCTTATAGAGGGTTCCTTTTATGAGAAGGAACTCCAGAAGGTAAAGATGGGTAAAGACAAAGTCTTTCACGTGGAGGAGATTCTGGATCAAAAGAGAGAAAAGGGTTAAACATGGATGTTGGTCTGTTGGAAAAACTGGCCACAAAAGTTCAACAGTTGGGTATTAGAGGAAGAGGTGGTGGAGGCCGGGGGTGTGAACTTAAACCCTCATGCTGGATAAAAACACCTCCATTCGAGTGTAAACTGTAGTGCATCATGGAGCACAGTGGATTTTACCTGACTCTCCCCAGTAATGCGTCTGCAGATATATATAGGAATATTAAAAGTTTGAATTATGTAACCAATTTTCCAAAACCTATACAGTAATCAGAGGCCTGGGAAGTAGGTCTCAGAGAGATTACATACCCACAGAGTTGGTATAAATTCAAGGATAAGGATTGTGATTTTTATTTTAAAAGGATATCTGAACCCCCTATACATATGAAGCTTAAAAAAGGAACTGCAGAGAGGATCATCTTTGAGTTGAACGGCCTCCTAACCCTGAACCAAATGAAAATACTATTGAACTACAACCCTATTCAGAAATGTGTACAAATCACAGGGGATGATGAGGTAGCGATACAAACCAGTGGTAATTTAGCCTACATGTTGGGGATGAAGCCCAATAAATGGGTGTATGTGAAAGATAAATTATTCCCACTCCCTGAGGATATACATGCAGCATTTTACAACATGTTTGTGTATACCGACATCATATCCTATCAAAGGGTAGGAGACAGTTATGTACCCCTCCTGAGAACAGTTCATATAGATGGAAAGGATGGTGATGTAGTCACTGTTAACTATTACAAGCCACACTATGTACCTGTAAGCAAGAAATATATTGAAAACATTCAGGTTGAGCTTAAAACGGATCCGCACGAAAATATAGATTTTACTTAAGGTAAAGTGATTTTAAAACTCCACTTTAGACCTGTCAAATCTTCTCTACATATCTAATATATTATTATAATTATAAATATATTATATATATTTATATAAACATAATAATAAATAAAAAAACATTACAATGGTTATGGTACACAACCACCATCTTGATCCTTACCGATATGTATCATACTATGTTGATCAAGTGGGTAATGGATTACCCAGTTATCATGGAACCCCTACCATGTATGGTTCAGGGATAGGTGGTATATTTCGTAACCTCTTTAGGATGGTTATACCATTTATGAAGAGTGGCATTAGCATAGCCAAACCACATTTAAAATCAGCAGCCAAAACATAGTAAGTGGGGTGGTGGCTAATGCGATGACTAGACGTGCCTCATCAGATCCTGAGCATCAAGAAGGCTCAGGTCAAATGCTGTTGTCTCGAAGACCAAAAAATAGATATCCGGGTATAAGGCTTAGGCCCGCCCGTTCAGGGGTGAGGACTCATCCATAAATTAGTTATTATTAACCCATTCAAAAGGGGGAGGGGTTCCAAGAACATCTTTAGGAGTGCTGTAGCTCTTTGAAGGGTATTGTTTTAAAGTTTGAATCTGTTGGCGAAGCTTATAGTTCGGTACACCCGAGAGTGGAATGTTGAGGATTGCCTGGGCTTTAAGAAACTGACGCCACCGAGGAGGTCTTCTGTCATCAGCAATCTTGTGGGATGAAGTGATACTTTTAACTTCTTGATGCACACATCCCGTTAGTGGGATCATTTTCGTCAACCACCGCTGAATTGCGCCCAATTCAAACGCGCCCAATTCAAATTAAATCACTTACAATATTACATTTTCATGAAATCACAAGTGCAATATAGCAAAACACAGCTTAGCTTGTTGTTAATCCACCTGGCGTGTCAGATTTCAATAAAGCTTTTCGGCGAAAGTATATGTAAGCACATCTCCCTCAGTAGGCAAAATATTACAAACAGCTAGCAGCCAAGTAGATTGGTCACGAAAGTCAGAAAAGCAATAAATTAAATCGCTTACCTTTGATGATCTTCGGATGTTTGCACTCACGAGACTCCCAGTTACACAATAAATATTCCTTTTGTTCCATAAAGATTATTTTTATATCCAAAATGTCTCCATTTGGTTAGCGCGTTATGTTCAGAAATCAACAGACTCGAGCGGTCACGACATCGCAGACGAAAATTCCAAATAGTATCCGTAATGTTTGTAGAAACATGTCAAATGTTTTTTATAATCAATCCTCAGGTTGTTTTTACAATATATAATCGATAATATATCAACCGGGAATGTAGCTTCTTCAGAGAGAGAGAGAGAGAAAATGGATGCTCCAAGCTGTTGCACATACAAAACGCTACTGTCACCCAGCCATACAATGACGCGATGTGATCTTTCTCGCTCATTTTTCAAATAAAAGCCTGAAACTATGTCTAAAGACTGTTCACACCATGGGGAAGCCATATGAAAAGGAATCTGGTTGATATCCCTTTAAATGGAGCGAAGGCAGGCTATGGAACAGAGAGCTTTCAGGAAAAACAACACGTCCGCGTTGTATTTTCCTCAGGTTTTCGCCTGCAATATCAGTTATGTTATACTCACAGACAATATTTTGACAGTTTTGGAAACTTTAGAGTGTTTTCTATCCTAATCTGACAATTATATGCATATTCTAGATTCTGGGCCTGAGTAATAGGCAGTTTAATTTGGGTACGATTTTCATCCAAACATCAAAATACTGCCCCCTACACTCAAGAGGTTTAAGCAAGTCCATTATATGAGAACCCTTGACAACATCCCCCTGAAAGATAAACTCTCCTTTGTCATTCCAAGTAGCGGCACTCTTTGAGTCTTTTATTTTGTTCATAATGTATCTAAAAATCCTGTTACATGCTGGAGCATGTGTCAACATGTCATGCATAATATTATCTTCAACATGCATTTGATCTTCAAACGATAAGATCTCCATCCAGTCATTACAGGGGCAGGGCTCTCTCTATGCTCTTCATCCTTTAAGGGTTCTGGTAGGGAAAGCGATAAATGGTTGGTCTCTCTCTCACCTTGTTTAACCAAGGCCAAATACATTTGCAAGAGGTTTGTGTATTT
Source organism: Salvelinus fontinalis (assembly GCF_029448725.1). Taxonomy (NCBI): domain Eukaryota; kingdom Metazoa; phylum Chordata; class Actinopteri; order Salmoniformes; family Salmonidae; genus Salvelinus; species Salvelinus fontinalis. Next base: position 19,728,419 of record NC_074700.1, on the reverse strand, counting down.
TTGGACCTTTTCATAGGGATTCAATCCTTTTCTGTTCAAAATATCCTTCATGGCCACATCTAAATAATTTCCCGCTATTTGTCTGATATTTTCAGGACCCTGTTATTGTTGTATAAGTCTATCCAACTCTTGTTGAGGCACTAAGTACATTTTATTGGCCATCACACTCCGTGTTCACCTCCCACGCCTGGCAGCAATAAGGCTGGTGATGAAGGGCACGGCTATACTTAGTAAAGGTAGAAGAAAACCCCCAGACTGTTGTATGGTATGTCTTTTCTTTTGAAGACTGGCCCTTTTATTGGCAAAGAGTTTGATTGCAGTCTTTTGTCTCTTTAATTTTGTTAATTGGGTCAGGGTGAGTGGTATGCGTCCTTTGAGAAGATTCAAAGCAATCTCACATAGTGATAATATGAGATCTAAAGAACAATGACCCAAGATGGTCTTACGTTCTTTAGGGGTAGCCCCAACTAGCGATCTCAACCATTGAATGGAGCCGCTAGAGTATGACTTGAATTGTCGGCGGTAGTTGTCAGGCGATGGAATGGCTATAGATACTGGAGGCAAAAAGTGTGTATGATAGGTTTTCATACATGCTAATGCAATAGTTGTACAACTCAAAGGGTCAATGTAGGCATCTTTGATTACCTCTTCTCTGAATCTGAGGCATCCGTCACGCAGTATAACCACAGCATTGTCACAGTATAATTCCATCTCTTTATGGAAATCAAAGGTATTATGAAGTACAGTCAAATACCAAGTCATGAATCTCTCTCTCTCTTTGGGAGACATTTGATCACACCCGTACATTTCGGGCTTGGGATATCATCCAATATAATGTAGATTATCCTCAGATGTGAAGAAACTTCAACTGTCAATGTATCTCTGGTTGAAGGCGGGGTCTACAAAACACAAGATTTTACTACCTTGGGCTATGACACTGGGTGCAACGCCTTGTTGTATCAAGGGGTTCAAAAGAAGAAAGGAATCATAGGCTCTAGAATTGTGAGCTAAAAAAGTTTTTGTACTGGGGTTTTCTGAAATGTTTTAGAAAGAGTAGTGCACAATTAGGGCCCTCTGCCGACCACTTTTCACCCTTCAAAGTCATCGTAGAAACGAAAATAGGCAGATGAACCCCTGATTTCTGATTTCTCTCGAAGTCATAAAACACATATTTCTCTGAATGTTCATCTTCAGCCAATGGTTGAATGTAGCACTCATGTTCCACTTCTTGAACCAGTTCTGTGTCTGCTTTTCAAATGCCCTTTACATTTGGGGTGGCAGGTAGCCTAGTGGTTAGAGTGTTGGGTCAGCAATTGAAAGGTTGCTAGATCGAATCCCCAAGGTAAAAATCTGTCGTTCTGCCCCTGAACAAGGCAGTTAACCCACTGTTCCCTGATAAGCTGTCATTGTAAAAATAATTTGTTCTTAATTTTAACTGACTTGCCTAGTTAAATAAAAGGTAAATAAAATACTACAAGTACAGGACTTTGTAACATCACACTGAATTGTTCAAGCTGGATATTCTCTGTCTGTGATGAGGTCAGTACACACTGCACCAAGATTCTCTGTCACTCTGTGAGGTCACCGTCTCCAGTTGTAATGGATTTATCCAGTGTATTGTCAACAATCACATCAATGCAGAGACCAAATCACAACGCATGGTGTCTCATTGTCAGTCGAATTTACTAACTTCCACTTTCTGTGCATTCCTCTATCATTTTTTTTTTTAAATCAACAAAGTTTTATCATTGCAGTTATATTCTTCTCCAGCAAAACTGTGGATAATGCTGTTTTTGTGTGTTTGTGTGTGTCCTGTAAATGTGTGTGTGTGTGTGTGTGTGTGTGTGTGTGTGTGTGTGTGTGTGTGTGTGTGTGTGTGTGTGTGTGTGTGTGACATCTCAGGTATTGGTGAGAAGAAGGGGATCGCTGCAGCATCACTAGTTGGCATCATTGTGGGCATTGTTACTGGTGGATTATTCTTAGTTGGTGTAGGATGCATCATATCAACCAGAAGACACCGATCCCCTAAAGAAATACTGCCACTGAAGGTACCGTCTACATCATTAATCTATGTTTAAACAACCGTAGAGTCTATTGATGCACCGGTGCATGAATGGAAGTAACATAATAATACAATCCCCATCAAAATCTGTCAAAGCTAGAGATATGTTTTTTTTTTGCACAGGCTGCATCTCAATTTGTGCCAACCCCAAAAAAGGAGTTAAATGTGTATAAAAAAAAGCAACAATATTTACTGAGATTTCTTGTATCTCCTAGATATACGACAGACACATCAAAACCTTACTCCTGTTTATGAATGTGTTATTCAATGCGTTTCTATGGGATTTGGGACTAAAGACCAAATTCAATATTTTATCATAACATGTATAAATATTTGTTTTTGATACCTAAACGGGTCCTAAAATTCCAAATCAAATAGCTACTGTAAATTATGCATGTTATGACCATGTTAAAGCAATTCCCCCACCGCCCAACCTTTAAGACTCTTAGAATTTTAAACATTTTAAATAATGACCATTTGCTTGTTATGATTACCCATCTCCTAACAGGCCGTTGTTCCAGAAGTTTACAACCCAGTGAGCACTATACCAGGAAGACCAGAACTACAGAACACCCCTGGATCTGAGGTGACATCTATCTACATTACTGCAGGGAGACCAGAACTACAGAACACCCCTGGATCTGAGGTGACATCTATCTACATTACTGCAGGGAGACCAGGAGCAGTACCAGCAGCAGCAGGAGGAGAAGAGGGGCATCCAGTGGACAAGGAGTACACTTCACCAGAAGAGAGGAAAGAACCACAGTCCTCCCCACAGGCAGACACATTCTACAGCACCCTACAGATACCAGCTGCAGCACAGCACCACCCAGTGGGCAAAGGAAATAATCTAAAGAAACCAGACACGGTGTACTGGACAAAGGGAGATAAACTACCCGACTAAACTACCCCTCCATCCCTCTCAGAGACCCCTGATGTTACATTGACTAAGACTTGACCCATAGACTCAGATACCGAACAGCAAACACAGGGGAAGTTACAAAGAAGAGAGAATTATGATAATTTATTGTTTATTTTGGTCTAATTTCATCCATGTTTGAAGTGGCAATTTGCGATTTGTTAGGATTTATGTTTATGCATAATAGCCTGTTAGCATATTGGTTGAAGAGGAATATTGTTTTGTTACACACATGCACGCACAACCCCCTCTGTATAGTGTGTGTAGGTGTAAGGAATGACCAACACAGGCCATAAAAGCTGTGGACAGTCTGGAGAGGGGAGGGGTGCAGCTCTCTAGACCAACCAAGAGTTTAGAATACTGGACAATACCATATTAGGAACTGTTTTAGTGTAGAATCGACAGACCCAAGACGGAGCTAATCTACCCAGCAACCAGATGTGGACAAAGGGCCAGCAAAGGGGGGCAAAGTCTAAACCACGCCCAGCCTCTACTGTGATAGGCCAACTGGACACGTTGAGAATAAAATTGTCATAGTATAAAAACTACTATGTGAGTACATTCCACAGTTCTCTGTTCATCCTGCGCGGTGAAACATCGAACCCGTATATACGAAAATTGCATTTGCCATTCATTGTTTGCGGTAATTAAACATAATTAAAGAAAGTTAGCAGACCTTGCATTTTATTTATCCTGACACCGGATGTGTTACACGCAGAGTTCACCGATTGCTACATACTTTTAAATGAGTGATATATAACTATTGATTCATGTAGAATACAACATATGCTTGTTTAACTCCATTGTTTGTAAACATTGCAATTGTAAAAACAAAATGGTGGCAGGGTGCAGGCATTATTATTTGAACAGCAGATTTCCCCTTTAGCGGTAGAGCGTTTTGCATACTGTCTTATTTTCTGTAAATGAATGTGAAAACATGCAGATGAATACAGTAGCACTGTACATGCTTTAAAATAAAATGTGTAAACAAAACAGCTGAAGTGAAAATGGGAAACCCATCCAATCAATCAAATTGACCAATCAATAAGTAAATACATAAACCAATCATTCAACTAATAAATAAATCAAGCAACAACCTACCGACTATGTAATAATGTTTCTTTTTTTTTATACATACTGTATGTCAAATTATTAATACGCTGAGAATTCATATTTACCAATATAACTATAAAAGGTATCTGTCACTTCCAGCTGGTTATGTGGAGGAACTACAGAGATTTGGCAGTCAATTATGGCTAAAAGCAAAAGCGTTTGACCTGTGGAAAAAAGCTCAAATATTGGAGTGGCTGCAGTTCAAACGGCCACCCTGCCACTTGTTGTGGTATACAGCTGAGGAATGTTGCTAGGGGAATTCATTCATGTACATTGTTTGTCTACACTGACATTGTTAACAAGACTGTCATAAAATAACAGTATATTTTGTGTTATGTTTTGTGTTTATTTAGCGCTTTTCTACCAACTGAGGTACTCAAAGCACTTTACATAGTAGGAGGAAACTCACCTCATCCACCAGCAATGTGTTGCACCCACCTGGGTGATGCAAGACAACCAGTTGTGTGTCAGAACGCTCACCACACATCAGCTATTAGGTGGAGAGGTGAGGAGTGATAGAGTGCCTTCAGAAAGTATTCATACTCCTTGACTAATTCCACATTTTGTTGTGTTACAGCCTGAATTCAACATGGGTGAGAAAAATACATAATTTAATACATCTACACACAATACCCATAATGACAAAGTGAAAACATGTTTTTAGAAATGTTTGCAAATGTATTGAAAATGAAAAGTATTCACACCCCTGAGTCATTACTTTATAGAATCAACTTTGATAGTGATAACAGCTGTGAGTTTTTCTTGGTAAGTCTCTAAGAGCTTTCTACACCTGGACTGTGCAATATTTGCCCATTATTATTTTTTAAATGATTCAAGCTCTGTCAAATTGGTTGTTGATCATTGCTAGACAACCATTTTCAGGTCTTGCCATTTATTTTCAAGTAAAGTCAAAACTGTATCTCAGCCACTCAAGAACATTGACTATCCTCGTGGTAAGCAACTCCATTGTAGATTTGCCCTTGTGTTTTAGGTTATTGTCCTGCTGAAAGGTGAATTCATGTCCAGGGTCTGGTGGAAAGCAGACAACCAGGTTTTCCTCTAGGATTTTGCCTGTGCTTAACTCTGTTTATTTTTTATCCAGAAAAAAATCCCCAGTCCTCGATTGCAAGCATACCAATAACATGATGCAGTCCCCACTTGAAAATATGAAGATTGTTATTCATTATTAATGTATTGTATTGTATTTGCTTCAACCATAACACTCTGTATTCAGTACAAAAAGTGTATTGCTTTGCCATACTTCAGTGCGTTGTTGCAAACAGGATGCATGTTTTGGAATATTTTGTATTCTGTACAGGCTTCCTTCTTTTCACTCTGTCAATTAGGTTAGTATTGTGGAGTAACTACAATGTTGTTGATCGATCCTCAGTTTTCTCTTATCACAGCCATTTAACTCCAACTGTTTTAAAAAGTCTCCATTGGCATGGTGAAATCCCTGAGAAGTTTTCTTCCTCTCAGGCAGTTAGTGAGGAAGGACACTGTGACGCACTTAAGCATAGTGGGTGCGGGGTCAGGCGCAGGAGGCAGAAAGTACTGAGTAGTGCTTTATTTAGGCACAGGGAAAAATCGTGCTCGCCAAAACTCACGGGCGCAACAAACACGATACCCAAAACCAGGACGTAACAAGTCCAGAGGGAAAACCCCAAAACGAAACACGGTACCAATACACTACCACACACAAACACAGTGGGAAAAATAAGCCCGCACAAAGAGCAGGCGGGCCGACCAGCTTAAATAGCCCAACTAAACGTAAACAAGAAACAGGTGTAACTAATAAGACAAAACCAACAGAAAAGGGAAAAGGGATCGGTGGCAGCTAGTAGACCGGTGACGACAACCGCCGAGCACCGCCCAAACAGGAAGAGGAGCCACCTTCGTTAGGAGTCGTGACAGACACCTGTATCATTCTAGTGACTGGGAATATTGATACACCATCCAAGGTGTAGTTACCAACTTCACCAAGCTCAAACGGATACTCAAGTCTGCTTCTTTTTATTTTGCCTACCAATGGGTGCCCATCTTTGAGAGTCATTGGAAACCTGGTCTTTCGGGTTGAATCTGTGTTTGAAATTCACTTCTCAATTGAGGGACCTTGGAGATAATTGTTTATCGGGGTACAGAGATGAGGTAGTCATTCAAAAATCATGTTAAAAACTATTATTGCACACAGTGAGTCCATGCAATTTTTTACTTGTTAAGCACAATTCACTCCTGAACTTATTAAGCTTGCCATAACAAAGGGTTTGACTAAAGAAATGTCTGCTTTCCATTTTGTATTAATTTGTAAACATTTAGAAAAACATAATTCCATTTTACATTATGGGCTATTGTGTTAAGGCCAGTGACAAAGTGACAAAGCATCTCAATTTAATCAATTTGAAATTCAGACTGTAATGCAACAGAATGTGGAAAAGTCAAGGGGTGTGAATACTTTCTGAAGACACTGTATTATGCCAATTAGTAATGAGGGGGATATGATGGAAGGGGGACAGGTTGGGAATGTTGCCATGACACCAGGGTTAACATCCCTAGTCTTACAATAGGTGCCATGGGATTTTTAATAACCACTGTTTAACTTCCTATTCAAAAGACAGCACCCTAAGCAGGGAATTGTCACCTAGACTGCCCTGGGATCTCCTTAGACCAGAGGGAAGAGTGGCCCCTACTGACCCTCCAACACCACTTCCAGCAGTCTCCCATCCAGAGACAGACCAGGCCCGACCCTGCTCAGCTTCAGAGGCAAGCCAGCAGTGGGATGAAGGGTGGTATGCTGCTGGCATGTGATGACATGTAAAAGCGACATGTGATAACATTAAACTACACATGTGAAACTATTTTAGCATGTGAAAACATGATCTCGTGAAATAAATGTGACAACATGGGGATACAACATTTCAATGTGATACCATGAAACTACACGTGAAAACATTTTCACAACTAAAACAGCATATTTTGAAATGTGATTCTATGATTCTAAAGTGTGAAAATGCAATTCTATTTTCACGTGAGGTGGAACCGTGATTTTTGTGAAAAGGTAGTGTTAACGTGCATTTAATACATGTGAACATATGGGTTCAAGATGTGAAAATGTCAGCTTAACATGTGAAAACAGCTATTTCACATGTGAAAATGTGATTTTCATGTGAAATCGCACATTTCACATGAGTCTTTTTTGCAAGAGATGTAATTAAATGGTGTATGAGTTTTAAGGTGAGTGACATGCTGTACATTTGACATGATCACTTCAATATGACCCCACCTGGGATTTGAAACTCACAACCTCTACATTTGGGGTACGCTGATCTTTCTGCTGCGCTAACAAGTCTGTACAGTCGCATTCTCAGAAGTCCCCCACAGATGAATTACCTATACATCTACGCACATCTGCCATCTGCACCTCTATTTTAGTTATCAGTTAATCTGACTATTATGTCATCATTGATTTAATTTACTGGATTCAGCAATTTGAGTGTTATCTGTATAATTGTCTAATGTTGGTGGGGCATATTATTCTGTTTTAATGTTACTCCTGCATATCTGAATATAACTGAATAACTTAGCACTTAATGGCAGGCGAGTTGAGGACTTGTGAAGCGTCTGTTTCTCAAACTAGACACTAATGTACTTGTCCTCTTTCTCAGTTGTGCACTGGGGTCTCACTACGCTTTCTATTCTGGTTAGGGCCAGTTTGCACTGTTCTGTGAAGGGAGTAGTACACTGCGTTGTACGAGATCTTCAGTTTCTTGGCATTTTCTCGCATGGAATAGCCTTAAAATCCTTAAGAACTTTTAAATAGTATGCGCGAAACACCAGTCTTAACGTCAAAAGTGAAGAGGTGACTCCGGGATGCTGGCCTTCCAGGCAGAGTTCCTCTGTCCAGTGTCTGTGTTTTTTTGCCTATTTTAATCTTTTATTTTTAATTGGCAAGTCTGAGATATGTTTTTTTCTTTGCAACTCTATGATTTCTTTTTGATGTCACTTCGTAAAACCACTTCATTTAGTGTAGATAAAGAGGAGGAGACAGGTTAAAGAAGGATTTTTAAGCCTTGAGACAATTGAGACATGGATTGTTTATGTGTGCCATTCAGAGGGTGAATGGGCAAGACAAAATGTTTAAGTGTCTTTTAACAGGGTATGGTAGTACGTGCCAGGCACACTGGATTGTGTCAGGAAATGCAAAGCTGCTGTTTTATTTCTTGTTTGTATTAACAATGGTCCACCACCCAATGGACATCCAGCCAACTTGACACAACTTTGGGAAGCTTTGTAGTCAACATGGGCCAACATCCCTGTGGAATGCTTTCGACACCTTGTAGAGTCCACACCCTGATGAATTGAGGCTGTTCTGAGGGCAAAAGGGGGGATGGGGGGTGCAACTCCAGTGCTTGGTATATTCATTGTATGGCTAGTACTCTCCATGAATCCAAATGAGACATTACAGGTCGGTTTCCTGGACACATATTAATCGCTAGTCCTGGACTAAGAAACACTTTGAATGGAGAATCTCTATTGAATATGCTTCTTAGTCCAGGACTAGGTTTAATCTGTGTCTGGCCCTTCATACTGCCCAACAATGCAGTACTTTGTGCTGGTCACTAATTCAATACATTCCATTTGGCAGCACTATGAAGTGGCTGCGCGTCTCTCACAGACTGCACGACTCTCACAGATTCTCCTACATGGTTGGTCACATGCAAAGTCAAACCAACATTTGATTCGACTGGAACAGCTTTGACCCATTCGGGCACAGTCTTCACCTGGGTTCCAGTCATTTGGTTCTGGAAGGGTTGGAAATGTTTCAGTGTTTGGGTCCCAGAACCTAGAACAGGGAGGAGGAAACCATTACTCCATACTGTACAGTGCCTTGCAAAAGTATTCATCCTTCTTGGCGTTTTTCCTATTTTGTTGTCATTTAAATAGATTTTTATTTGGATTTCATGTAATGGACATACACAAAATAGTCCAAATTGGTGAAGAAAAAAAAAAATTGTTTAAAAAAATAAAAAACGGAAAGTGGTGCGTGCGTATGTATTCACCCCCTTTTCTATGAAGCCCCTAAATAAGATCTGGTGCAATCAATTACGTTCAGAAGTCACATAACTAGTTAAATAAAGTCCACCTGTGTGCAATCTAAGTGTCACATGGTCTCAGTATATATATATATATATATATACACCTGTTCTGAAAGATTCCCAGAGTCTGCAACACCACTAAGCAAGTGGCACCACCAAGCAATCAGCTCCTTGAAGACCAAGGAGCTCTCCAAACAGGTCAGGGACAAAGTTGTGGAGAACTACAGATCAGGGTTGGGTTATAAAAAAACATCTGAAACTTTGAACATCTCACGGAGCACCATTAAATCCATTATTTAAAAATGGAAAGAATATGGCACAACAACAAACCTGCCAAGAGAGGGCTGCCCACCAAAACTCATGGACCAGGCATTAATCAGAGAGGCAACAAAGACACCAAAGATAACCCTGAAGGAGCTGCAAAGCTCCACAGCGGAGATTGGAGTATCTGTCCATAGAACAACTTTAAGCTGTACACTCCACAGACCTGGGCTTTACGGAAGAGTGGTGAGAAAAAACCCATTGCTTAATAAAGAAATTAATAAGCAAACACGTTTGGTGTTCGCCAAAAGGCATGTGGGAGACTCCCCAAACATATGGAAGAAGGTACTCTGGTCAGATGAGACAAAAATTTAGCTTTTTGGCAATCAAGGAAAACGCTATGTCTGGCACAAACACAACACCTCGCATCACCCAGAGAACACCATCCCCACAGTGAAGCATGGTGGTGGCAACATCATGCTGTGGGGATGTTTTTCATCTGCAGGGACAGGGAAACTGGCCAGAATTGAAGGAATGAAGGATGGCGCTAAATACAGGGAAATTGAGGGAAACCTGTTTCAGTCTTCCAGAGACTTGAGACTGGTACGGAGGTTAACCTTCCGGCAGGACAATGACCTGCCGGAACAAATACACCATGACAGCGCAATACACAAGGGGTGGAACAGTGGCAAAGGTACCCACATACTGCTAAAGCAACACTTGAGTGGTTTAAGGGGAAACATTTAAATGTCTTGGAATGGCCTAGTCAAAGCCCAGACCTCAATCCAATCGAGAATCTGTGGTATGACTTAAAGATTGCTGTACAGCAGCGGAACCCATCCAACTTGAAGGAGCTGGAGCAGTTTTGCCTTGAAGAATGGGCAAAAATCCTAGTGGCTAGATGTGCCAAGTTTATAGAGACATACCCCACAAGACTTGAAGCTGTAATTGCTGCAAAAGGTGGCTCTACAAAGTATTGACTCTGGGGGGGGGGGGGGGGGGTGAATAGTTATGCACGCTCAAGTTTAGTGTTCTGTGTTATTTCTTCTTTGTTTCACAATAAAAAATATTTTGCATCTTCAAAGTGGTAGGCATGTTGTGTAAATCAAATGATACAAACTCCCCAAAAATATATTTTATTTCCAGGTTGTAATGCAACAAAATAGGAAAAAATGACAAGGGGAGTGAATAGTTTCGCAAGCTACTGTATGTGTCCCCAGAAGGAAACACATAGCTTACAAAACTATATAGACTATTATTCTATGGTTACGTGGGAATGTGTTATTGTGTACTTGAGTGTACAAATGTGTGTAAATGTGTGTGTGCGTGTGTGTGTTGTACGTGTTATGTTGCATGTCCTTACTTGATTCTGTCATCAAGAGTTGTATTGTCCATCCAGACCCACACTCCCTCTTGCTTCTTATCTGTCAGTCCAATCCAGGGGCTGTTATCAAAATCAGTGCTTCTCACAATTTTTTCTTTTATAAACTCCTATGAAGGAGACAACTTATGTTAGTCAAACAATAGACTGAGATGATGCAGAAAGAGACACACCAGTAGAATATCTTTCAAATATTATATCTAGATAATTAAAACTACAGCTGGATCTTTAACTCAAATTTTAAAGGGGAATGGAAACACTTTAGAACACCAGCTAACTGTAAATCTCCATATTTGCAAGTCTGCTTAATCTTTTGGCTTATTTATCACACAATACTGTGTCCTAACCTGAAGTCTGCACTTTATTTGAGAGTCAAGTAGCAATTCATTACTGCACCTCCAATCTTACCTGCTCCTGCTGACTCTCTATGATGACCAGGTGTCCTCCGTCACGGATGCAGGCATACTGACTCTGTTCCCAGGTCAGTATGCCTATAGAGAAGTAGTAGCATGATCCATTGTAGAACTCCCAGCCAGGAGAACATGGTTTTGTATCAGCATTACATTCCTTCGGATTGCCTAGAAGAGAAAAGAGATAACATAATTGAAATGCGATAACTTTCAGTTATATATCTTGTGATGTTCTTATTAAATGTGTGTGTGCCCCTTTAAGAGAGCACAAGAGTTGTGAGCTAAAGGGGGAGTTAACCAAAAGAGAAAGGAGATAACTGGAATGAGAATCAATGACATTCTGTGTTTACATTGTCAGCCCAATTCTTATCTTTTGCCCAATTATTGGTATTTTGAGCAATCAGATCTTTTGACAGTAATTTAGCTAAATATCAGTATTGGGCTGCCTGTATAAACATTGCCTTATAGACAGAACGTGAATAAATGAACCCAGAGTCCACATATTCCACTGGAATCCCCTCTTTCACACAGGCTGTATTTACACAGGCAATACATTTCTGATCTTCTGCCCAATTATCAGCAAAAGAGCTGATCTGATTGGTCAAAAGCAGTGGTAGCTGTTGAGGGGAGGATGGCTCATAATAATGGCTCGCAAGCAGTAAATAGAATGACATCAAACACGTGGTCCATGTGTTTGATGCCATTCCATTCCATTCATTCTTTCTCTTTCTGATGAAATATCAGTATACTGTTGCTGGTATGCATAGACACTGCTTCACAATGCTAGCTAAATCAATATCTAGGTACACAAACAGTAGTGTATAATGTATGTAATAATATACATCCTATCCTATCAGGTAATCGTGCTTCCCACATTCTGGTGTAGATACTGTAGGAAATAAACTACATTATACAACGGGTGGGTCTAATCCTGAATGCTGATTGGTTATTAAAACCACATTCCAGCCGGTGTCTTTTCAACAAGTTAAAACTGGCTAAATCCATGACGTTAAAATGGTTATTTACTCTGTTCCATCTGACTGCGCAATCCACTGTCTCATCAGCCCAGCCAACCAATTGATAAACTTGATCTCCACTATCTAAATCATCTAGACATTATCTCACATTTCCTTTAGACTGAAATGTTGTTTTCAACAGCTGAGATTTTTTATAAACCTTTGTCTGTCTCTCCAACATTTGCAACATTGTTTCAATAAAAAAAAATGTATCTCCAGCTGTCCCATAGTAATGAAAGTGTCGGGAGTCGGGACAAGACAGACAGGCAGGCAGGCAACGTTTCTCAGCCTGTCGAAATCATGAATCCGCTGGCATAATTTTTATGGATATATACAATGAAATGTCAATTGAAAAAAGGTAAAACAAAACAAAGTGCAGTCTATCCAGCTTCAGTTGGAAATTGTGTTAGCTGTGATTGTGTTAGCTGTGCTGTTGGCTATCTCCTCTGAACAACACACTAGTGAGCACATTTTCTATGCCAGGTGAAATCACACCTCATTATTTAATTGTTATGGATGTATCCAAATGCATGTCTCTAGAAAACAGCTTAAACATATACAAATGCATCTACTTTGCTGTTATTCTGGCTGCACTTTTTGACGTGACTGTAAGTTAGCCATAATTGGCTTGCTAGCAAGCAAGGGATAAGAACGTTGCCAGCCAGTATGGCAATGGAACATTTAGAACAAACGACTGACTGACTGGGTAGTATCTATGGAAACACTGGGTAGTGTTTCCATAGATACAGAAACAAAAGACTGAACGACCGAATGACTGGGTAGTGTCTCTAGCAACCGAACCAATATAACGAACAGCCAGAAGACTTGGGTAGCAACCCTAGGTTTGTGTCGAGACTATATCTTGTGGAAGGATGAAATGGTATGAATAATAGTTAAAATAATGTTTTTTATGAAAATCTGTCAATCATTATTTGAATATGTTGGTAACCCGTTGTTTAAAAGTGATAATGCCCTCAAAGTCAATGTTTGGAGGATATATTGGCAAAGTTTGCTAGCCCTCGAATTCGTCTCAGGCCTCACAACACCAGTGCCAATATATCCTCCAAACACCGGCTTCCCGGACATTAGCACTTAAATGTATAAAATTAATTGCCAGAGCACAGATACAACAAAACCAAGCCAATTTGTCACGCTAAATGCCAATGCATCCAAAATGTGGTCTTTTCCAATTAAAACTCTGTACCTATTGACCACCCACTATCGGCACATTGCTTTCCTACCTCTAGCTAGCCTCTAGCTAGCCATCACATAGCAACAAAAAGTTAGGTCTGAATCTGAGTCACATCTGGCTTCAAAACCTAAGTCGAAACTCTTGCAGTAGTTCAATGGTATTCCATGAATCCATGATTCATTCTATTCTACGATTACATTCTTATTTTTTATGGGTAAATTTCATTGGTAGCTGTAATCCATCTAGTCACAACCACAGTACATGGGAATGATTGAACTGACCTTGGATGGTTGCCAGGAGATCTTTGACCCTAGTCAGGTTGGCCTCACAGTCTCGAAGACCCGAGGAGAACAGTTCTTCCTGGACTAAGAACAGAAGAGATTTACATCAAATTAGAAGACAGTGTATTACTGTTGAATTAAGGCCATATTACAAAGGAATGAAATGGCAAACAAAACATTTGAAGTACAAAATTACTTTCCAAGGCACTTCACCAAACTCATATGACAAATTTTCCATTAGGGCCAGGACTTTTTCCTGGTCAAGAAAAGGCCCTGTCCTTCCTCATATACAGTACAATGATAGCATATACAATATTCAAATAACATGTTTTGGGGAACAATACTACTGCAGTGTAAATCCTAATCTTGATAACATGGAAGTTTATATTGAAATGAGAAGTTTGAGTTAAAACTTCCCATTTAACACTTCACATTAGTTCGTCAAATGAAATCAAATGTTATGTGTCACATGCGCCGAATACAACTGGTGAAGACTTTACCATAAAATGCTTGCTTAGGAGCCCTTCCCTGAAATGCAGAGTTTAAATAGTAGCACAAGAGGAATAAAATAAAATACACAAGAATGGAGCTATGTACAAGGAGTACGAGTACCAGATCAATGTGAGGCTATATACAGGGAGAACCAGTACCAGATCAATGTGAGGCTATATACAGGGAGAACCAGTACCAGATCAATGTGAGGCTATATACAGGGAGAACCAGTACCAGATCAATGTGAGGCTATATACAGGGAGAACCAGTACCAGATCAATGTGAGGCTGTATACAGGGAGAACCAGTACCAGATCAATGTGAGGCTGTATACAGGGAGAACCAGTACCAGATCAATGTGAGGCTGTATACAGGGAGAACCAGTACCAGATCAATGTGAGGCTGTATACAGGGAGAACCAGTACCAGATCAATGTGAGGCTATATACAGGGAGAACCAGTACCAGATCAATGTGAGGCTATATACAGGGAGAACCAGTACCAGATCAATGTGAGGCTGTATACAGGGAGAACCAGTACCAGATCAATGTGAGGCTATATACAGGGAGAACCAGTACCAGATCAATGTGAGGCTGTATACAGGGAGAACCAGTACCAGATCAATGTGAGGCTGTATACAGGGAGAACCAGTACCAGATCAATGTGAGGCTATATACAGGGAGAACCAGTACCAGATCAATGTGAGGCTATATACAGGGAGTACCAGTACCAGATCAATGTGCAGAGGTATTTGAGGTAGATAGGAAGACAGGGTAAACTGACTAGGCATCGTCGGGATAGATCATAATAAGAGTTAAATAAAGGACAGAGTGTGTGTGTGTGTGTGTGTGTGTGTGTGTGTGTGTGTGTGTGTGTGTGTGTGTGTGTGTGTGTGTGTGTGTGTGTGTGTGTGTGTGTGTGTGTGTGTGTGTGTGTGTGTGTGTGTGTGTGTGTATATGTAGCGTATGTGAATGTGTGTGGGTTTTGTGTAGGAGTGTCAATGTAGTATGTTTGAGTGAGTGTGTGTATATGATTTGTATATATAGTCTGGTGAGTGTATATATGGTTGTATATATAGTCTGGTGAGTGTGCGTAGGGTCAGTGCAAGATATAGTCAGTGCAGATAGCTTTGGGTACCATTAAGTGACTATTTAGCAGTCAGACTATTTAGCAGTCTTATGGCCGATGCTCCGGTACCGTTTGCCAGATTGTAGAGGAGAGAACATGGCTTGGGTGGCCGCCTGGTGACCGCCTGATATAAAGGTCCTGGATGGCAGGGAGCTCTGCCCCAATGATGTACTGGGCTGTCCGCAACACCCTCTGTAGCGCTTTGCGGTAAAGGGTGGTGCATTTGCCATGCCAAGTGGTGATCCAGTAAGTCAAGATGCTCTCTGGTGCAGCTGTAGAACTTTTCGAGGATCCGAGGGACCATGAAAAATATTTTCAAGCTCACGAGGGGGAAGAGGCGCTGCCTTGCCATCCTCACAACTGTGCTGAGGTGTGTGGACCATGTTAAATCCTTAGTGATGTGGACGCCAAGGAACTTGGAGCTCTCGACCAACTCCACAACAGCCCTGTCGATGTTGATGGGGGCGTGCTCTCCCCTCTTTCACCTATAGCCCACGATCAGCTCACTGGTCTTACGGATGTTAAGGGAGAGATATTGTCCTGGCACCACACTGCTATGTCTCTGACCTCCTCCCTCCCTGAGGCCTAGCACCGTCGTTTCATCAGCAAACTTGATGATGGTGTTGTAGTCGTGCATGGCCACGCAGTCGTGGGTGAACAGGGACTAAGCACACACCCCTGAGGGGCCTACGTGTTGAATGTCAGCGTGTAAAGGATCCAGTTGCAGAGAGAGGTGTTCAGACCCAGGGTCCTTAGCTTGGTGATGATCTTGGAGGGGACTATGGTGTTGAACGCTGAGCTGTAGTCTATGTATAGCAATTTCAACTAGTTATTTCACCTCTTGTCAAGGTGGGAGAGGGCAGTGTGAAATGCATTTGAGATTGTGTCATCTGTGAATCTGCAGTTTATATGAATTGGAGAGGGTCTAGGCTGTCTGGGATGATGGTGTTGATGTGTGTCATGACCAGCCTTTCAAAGCACTTCAATAATTACAGACATGTTATGACCTTATTCTGATATGAATAGGAGTACAGCAGCCAGTCAGTCCCAGTTCAGTTGAGTCCTGTTCTAGACTACCTACCTGTTATGATGTGGGTCTCATTCTGTAGTCTCTTATAGCTGTCTTGTAGTTCAGTTGATCCCTGTTCTAGACTACCTACCTGTTATGATGAGGGTCTTATTCTGTAGTCTCTTATAGCTGTCTTGTAGTTCAGTTGAGTCCTGTTCTAGACTACCTACCTGTTATGATGAGGGTCTTATTCTGTAGTCTACTATAGCTGTCTTGTAGTTCAGTTGAGTCCTGTTCTTGTCACGCCCTGGCCTTAGTATTCTTTGTTTTCTTAATAATTTTGGTTAGGTCAGGGTGTGACATGGGGAATGTATGTGGTTTTTGTAGTGTCTAGGGTGGTTGTAAGGTTTAGGGGGTTTATTAGAGTAGTTGGGTTTATGTTTAGTATAGTAGTCTAGCTGTGTCTATGGTTGAGTGTAGGTATCTAGGGAAGTCTATGGTTGCCTGAATTGGGTCTCAATTAGAGACAGCTGGTTATTGTTGTCTCTGATTGGGAGCCATATTTAAGGCAACCATAGGCTTTAGCTGTTTGTGGGGAATTGTCTATGTTGAACGTAAGTAGTTTGTGTGTGCACTTGCGTTTGTAGCTTCACGGTCGTTTGTTGTTTTTGTATAGTTTGTATAAGTGTTTCGTTTCATGTTCATCTTCGTGGTAAAATAAAGGAAGATGCATTTTGCATACGCTGCGCCTTGGTCCTCTCTCTCACCTCAAGACGACCGTGACAGAATTCCCCACCAACATGGGACCAAGCAGCGTAAATCAAGGCAGAGTGGCTGGAAGCCCGAGAGGCTCCCCCAAAAATTTCTTGGGGGAGGGCACACGGGGAGTGTGGCTGGGTCAAGTGGGAGAATTGAGCCAGTTCCCCGTGCTTACCATCAGGAGCAGTTGGCTAAAAGAAGGTATGAGTCGGAGAATGTGGAGGAGTTATTGGACAGATTGGAGGAAAGTGAAAGGATGGGAGATTAAGAGACATTTGAGGAGTTGTTGGTGTTATTGGAGAAGAGCGAAGAGAGAGAGATGTTGATATGGGGGAGCATACAACCAGGTAAGGTTGGGAAGCCTCCTGTGCGTCTCCTGAGCCCTGTACGCACTGTTCCTTCTCCCCGCACTCTTCCTGAGGTGCGTGCCCTCAGCCTGGTACCACCAGTACCGGTACCACGCACCAGGCCTATAGTGCGCCTCAAGAGTCCAGTGTGCCCTGTTCCTCCTCCACGTACTAGCCCTATGGTGCGTGTCTCCAGTCCGGTACCACGCACTAGGCCTAATGTGCGTCCCCAGGGTCCAGTATGCCCTGTTCCTTCTCCCCGCACTAGCCCTGAGATGCGTGTCCCCAGCCCGGTACCACCAGTTCCGGCACCACGCACTAGGCCTAATGTGCGTCTCCAGGGTCCAGTATGCCCTGTTCCTCCTCCCCGCACTAGCCCTGAGATGCGTGTCCCCAGCCCGGTACCACCAGTTCCGGCACCACGCACTAGGCCTAATGTGCGTCCCCAGGGTCCAGTATGCCCTGTTCCTTCTCCCCGTACTCGCCCTGATGTTCGTGCCCTCAGCCCGGTACCACCAGTGCCGGTACCACGCACCAGGCCTATAGTACGCTTTGAGAGTTCAGTGTGCCCTGTTGTTGTTCCCCGCACTAGCCTGAAGGTGCGTGTCCTTAGCCCGGTGCCTCCAGTTCCGGCACCACGCACCAGGCCTACAGTGCGCCTCATCCGGCCAGAGCCATTCGACTGCCCAGTGCCATCTGAGCCATCCCTCTCCCCAGCGCCATCTGAGCCATCCGTCTCCCCAGCGCCATCTGAGCCGTCCGTCTCCCCAGCGCCATCTGAGCCGTCCGTCTCCCCAGCGCCATCTGAGCCGTCCGTCTCCCCAGCGCCATCTGAGCCGTCCGTCTCCCCAGCGCCATCTGAGCCGTCCGTCTCCCCAGCGCCATCTGAGCCGTCCGTCTCCCCAGCGCCATCTGAGCCGTCCGTCTCCCCAGCGCCATCTGAGCCGTCCGTCTCCCCAGCGCCGTCTGAGCCGTCCGTCTCCCCAGCGCCGTCTGAACCATCCGTCTCCCCAGCGCCGTCTGAGCCATCAGACTGTCCCTAGCCATTAGAGCCGCCCGTCTGTCCCGAGCCGTCAGAGCCGTTAGTCAGTCAGGAGCCGCTAGAGCCATTCGTCAGACAGGATCTGCCAGAGCCGCCAACCAGACAGGATCTGCCAGAGCCGCCAACCAGACAGGATCTGCCAGAGCCGCCAACCAGACAGGATCTGCCAGAGCCGCCAACCAGACAGGATCTGCCAGAGCCGCCAACCAGACAGGATCTGCCAGAGCCGCCAACCAGACAGGATCTGCCAGAGCCGCCAGCCAGCCATGAGCGTCCAGAGCCGCCAGCCAGCCATGAGCGTCCAGAGCCGCCAGCCAGCCATGAGCGTCCAGAGCCGCCAGCCAGCCATGAGCAGCCAGATCCGTCAGCCAGCCATGAGCCGCCAGAGCCGTCATCCAGCCAGGATCCGTCCCTCAGTCCGGAGCTGCCGTCCCTCAGTCCGGAGCTGCCCCTTATCCTGGTGCTGCCCCTTATCCTGGGCTGCCCCTTATCCTGGTGCTGCCCCTTATCCTGGTGCTGCCCCTTATCCTGGTGCTGCCCCTTATCCTGGTGCTGCCCCTTATCCCGGTGCTGCCCCTTATCCCGGTGCTGCCCCTTAGTCCGGTGCTGCCCCTTAGTCCGGTGCTGCCCCTTAATCCAGTGGGGTTAATGTGGAGGGTGGCCATTTGGAGGAGGCTACGAAAGCGGGTAGTGACTATGGTGGGGTGGGGACCACGACCAGTGCCGGAGCCGCCGCCGTGGACGGACGCCCACCCAGACCCTCCCCTAGACTTTGTGCTGGTGCGCCCGGAGTTCGCACCTTAAGGGGGGGGTTATGTCACGCCCTGGCCTTAGTATTCTTTGTTTTCTTAATTATTTTGGTTAGGTCAGGGTGTGACATGGGGAATGTATGTGGTTTTTGTAGTGTCTAGGGTGGTTGTAAGGTTTAGGGGGTTTATTAGAGTAGTTGGGTTTATGTTTAGTATAGTAGTCTAGCTGTGTCTATGGTTGAGTGTAGGTATCTATGGAAGTCTATGGTTGCCTGAATTGGGTCTCAATTAGAGACAGCTGGTTATTGTTGTCTCTGATTGGGAGCCATATTTAAGGCCACCATAGGCTTTAGCTGTTTGTGGGGAATTGTCTATGTTGAACGTAAGTAGTTTGTGTGTGCACTTGCGTTTGTAGCTTCACGGTCGTTTGTTGTTTTTGTATAGTTTGTATAAGTGTTTCGTTTCATGTTCATCTTCGTGGTAAAATAAAGGAAGATGTATTTTGCATAGGCTGCGCCTTGGTCCTCTCTCTCACCTCAAGACGACCGTGACAGTTCTAGACTACCTACCTGTTATGATGAGGGTCTTATTCTGTAGTCTCTTATAGCTGTCTTGCAGGTCATGCAGTTTCCCTGTTATTAAAGAGCAAATAATATGGAGGAATAACATGAATGTATTTACATATCTAACCATAAAGTAAGTAAGTAAACCTTGTCCAATCTAGAATGACCTATTATCTAACCATAGTCCTGTTAAAATTAAACAATATTTTATTCATCTATTACAGTGGAACTGCAGTATTTTAATCTGAGCCATTCCCCCATATGCAAACTGCATCTTAATGATTTATATGACGGATTCTCTGCAATATTTTTATAAGGGGTTGATCATGGTGAAGATCTCTGGATCATTGATATTCTCACCTGTTAGATTGTCTTTCATCTGGGCAAAGCGAGCCCCTTCAGCTTGAAGACTAGTCATGTTGGAAGCATCTGGAACAGAGACAAGGAGACAAGATGGAGGGTTGTTGTTTTTCTCTGGTGTTTGTCACTATCGTACCAACCTGAAATGTACTGGTCTGGGCTGGAATGGATATTTTCTTTGCACAGTGTCATTTTTAGCAGAGTTCCAGGCCAGCAACTATGGTGGATGCATAACCATTCCAGCTCGGTTCAGTAGTGTACAAGGGTTCAGTAGTGTACAAGGGTTCAGTAGTGTACAAGGGTTCAGTAGTGGAAAAGGGTCAGTGTTCAGTATAATGGTTCTATACTCACAGAGGACTCCCAGAGTGATAGCCAGGCCCAGCAGTAGAACACAGAGACACACCAGGGTCGCCACGGGAACTCTCCCAGACCCTCCATCAGGGATTGTAGCCTTTGACCCCATTGGGGGAGTGGGGTCACTATTGCCAGGGTCCCTTCCTGTAAAAGGAGTGGGTTTCAGAGGTTAAAAGGTCATAAGGTTTGTTATATTCGGGGTAAACTTTGAACATTGAGATATTAAAGACATGATAGATCAGACGCATAGTGTATAAGGATTGAAAGCGACTGGGTTTTATGTCAGGAGGTAGTGGGTCTCTGTAGAAAGACAGATGGCTTTGGAATGTGTTGGGTGGACGGGAGAAGATCACAGGATTGCTATAGGGGAAGCAGATGGACATCTGTGGATTAGGCAAAGTAGGGGTTGAGGTCAGGTCAGGTCAGATCCCCTGAAGTGAGAAATAAGGGTTTATTATCCTAGTACCCTCTTCCTGTGGAAGAATAAGATGTAAAAAAAAAAAAAAAACGTTTTTTCCAAGGGGCGGATCAGCTTAATATTGTGGAAAGATTGTTGCTTCCATCAATGTAATTGTCTGCATCATTTCCAATCCCAAATATATATTTTGGGGTAAATGTATATACCCATATACATACACATATGCATAAATATACACATACAGTGTGAAGAACAAGAATTTTATACACTGCTGATTTTGCAGGTTTTCCTACTTACAAAGCATGTAGAGGTCTGTAATTTTTATAATTGGTACACTTCAACTGTGAGAGACGGAATCTAAAACACCGTCAAACATGGAGGTGGAAACATTATGCCTTGGGGGTGTTTTTTCGCTAAGGGGACAGGACAACTTCACCGCATCAAAGGGACGATGGACGGGGCCATGTACCGTCAAATCTTGGGTGAGAACCTCCGTCCCTCAGCCAGGGCATTGAAAATGGGTCGTGGATGGGTTTTCCAGCATGACAATGACCCAAAACACACGGCCAAGGCAACAAAGGAGTGGCCCAAGAAGAGGCACATTAAATTAAGGTCCTGGAGTGGCCTAGCCAGTCTCCAGACCTTAATCCCTTAGAAAATCTGTGGAGGGAGCTGAAGGTTCGAGTTGCCAAACGTCAGCCTCGAAACCTTAATGACTTGGAGAAGATCTGCAAAGAGGAGTGGGACAAAATCCCTCCTGAGATGTGTGCAAACCTGGGGCCATCTACAAGAAACGTCTGACCTCTGATTGCCACCAAGTACTAAGTCATGTTTTGCAGAGGGGTCAAATACTTATTTCCCTCATTAAAATGCAAATCAATTTATAACATTTTTGACATGCGTTTTTCTGGATTTTTTTGCTGCTATTATTTTTTTGTTGATATTCTGTCTCTCACTGTTCAAATAAACCTACCATTAAAATTATAGACTGATCATTTCTTTGTTAGTGGGCAAATGTACAAAATCAGCAGGGGATCAAATACTTTTTTCCCTCACTGTATAAACATACCTACTTTTTTTTAGAAAATACCTTTATTATTCCCCGCAAACCCTACCAAGGCTTCTACCTTCAGTTTTTACATCTTATACACATTTTACAGAAACAATCTTTTTTGACAATAGGTACATTTGGTTTGTTTTTAGTCCTTCCTCTATTTCTGATGTCCATCCAGTTGGATTTCTATTTGTAACTGTGCTATTTCACAACATTTCTGAACCTATATACATTTTACAGACTCTGTATGTTTTACATTGGTTATCTTGTTATTAGTCCTACCCTTCAGCTCCATTCAACCCCTCCCATCTATCTCTCAACATCCTCCATTTTGGATTTCTATTTGCCATATATTTTTTAACTGTGCTGTGATGCTTGACAAAAGTATTGAACCTTTCTATTATCATAGCTTCTACAGATTGTAAATTTAAAAAAAATTGTTTTGCTAAAATAATTATTATATTATTGATTGATTGACTATGGCTTTTCAAATTACGCCAGTATTGCTATCTGCAGCGTTAGTTCTAGGCAAATGTTGCAATTCTTCAGCCATTCCTGGATCTGTGACCAAAAATTAGCTACATATGGACAATACCAAAATAAATGATGTAATGACTCTGCCTCCTCACAGCATAATCTGCAGAGCTGGGAAGATTGTATCCCCCATATACTGTATATAACATTCTATTGGTTGCAAGAATTTTGTACAGTAATTTAAATTGAAAAATGTGAAGTTTTGAATCCGGCGTTGTTTTGTGTATTAATTCATAAATCATGTGCCATGGAATGGGTACATCAAAAATCTCTTCCCAACTATTTTGCAATTTATATGGCAAAGCTGTCAGTTGTTTGGTCCTTAAATCAAATTGGTATATGTTTTTATTTATCACACTTTTCTTTAATCATTTATGTTCTTTAATATAAGTTCCTTAGTTTTTCCCCTTCTACTTGCCTCTTCCATTTTTGTGGTAATGCTGCAAATAGTTGGTTGTAATTTTGGGTAGAGTAGACATTTACATATGTCTGTGTTAGCTGCATGTGTGACATAACTCCACCAGTCCTATTTATGATATCATTCACAAAAATTATACCTTTTTTTTTAAATGTCTTTGAAAAATACGTTTTTTTTATCAATTAGTGTATTTGAGTTTAACCACAATATTTGTTGTATTATTTGTTCTGTCTTTTCAGGTGGATTAAACTGAAATTGCAACCACACTTTCTAAGGCTTGTTTAAAAAATAACTATATGTTGGAGATTATTTCCTTTTCAATCAACCGAAAGTGAGCAGGTGTAATCTGAATAAAGGGAAAAAGGCCATTCTTGAACATAGGATGAGACATTCCTACCAATTTACTAGAGAACCAGTTTGGATTTAAGTATAACTTTTGTATGATTGATGCCTTTAGTGAGAGGTCTAATGTTTTAAACAGAGCATCGAATTCAGACTTTCCACTTCCTGGTCAGAAAGTCTGCTGCCAAATGAGTTCTGTTTTACCCACAGACAAAATTCAAACGGTTTTAGAAACTAGAGAGTGTTTTCTATCCAATAGTAATAATAATATGCATATTGTACGAGCAAGAATTGAGTATGAGGCCGTTTAAATTGGGAACGATTTTACCTCAAAGTGTAAATAGCGCCCCCTATCCTCAACAGGTTAAAACCTGTTAATGACAGGGGTTCCGCTAGCGGAACTCCTCCCACATTCCACTGAAAAGGCAGAGCGCGAAATTCAAAAAATATTTTTGAGAAATATTTCCCTTTCACACATTAACAAGTCCAATACAGCAAATGAAAGATAAACATCTTGTGAATCCAGCCAACGTGTCAGATTTTTAAAATGTTTTACAGCGAAAACACCACGTATATTTATGTTAGCTCACCACCAAATAGAAAAAAGCACAGACATTTCTTTCACAGCACAGGTAGCATGCACAAAGCCAACCTAACTTACCAAGATCCAACCAAACTAACCAAGAAACAACTTCCTCAGATGACAGTCTTATAACATGTTACACAATAAATCTATGTTTTGTTCGAAAAATGTGCATATTTGAGCTATAAATCAGTTTTACATTGATGCTACCATCACAGCTAACGTCAAAAATAGCACCAGAGCAACCAGAGTAAATACAGACACGAACGTCATATATCTAAAAACTCATCATAAAACTTTTCTGAAAAATATATGGTATATAGCAAATGAAAGACGAAGATCTTGTGAATACAGACAATATTTCCGATTTTTTTAAGTGTTTTACAGCGAAAACACAATATGGCGTCATATTAGCTTAGCACAATAGCTAAAACACAACAGCATTGATTCAAGGCAAACGGTACCGATTGCAGAGTTCGACAGATATATGAAACAGCATCCCAACATGGGTCCTACTTTTGTTGGTCTTCCATCAGAATGTTGTACAAGGTGTCCGTTGTCCAGAACAGTCTTTGTTTGGGTTTAGAAGGACTTCTTTCCCTCTTGAAATAGCATGCGCACTGGCCAAGCACTGGCCAAGTAGCGTGTAGCTCTCCATCCTGAACAAAGGGACCTAACGTAACATGCCAAATGTCCCGAAAAAAATGCAATATTCTAATAAAACTATATTGAAAAAACATACTTTACGATGACATTGTGACATGTATCAAATAAAATCAAAGCCGGAGAAAGTATTCGCCTATAACGACGGTTTTCCACGAGGCGATTCCAGGTCCCTCCATGCGCCTTGCAGAAAAACAAATGGAGGTCACGTCATTCCAAGAGGGCTCATTTCATCTCAGGCAAAGATAATCAACTCCTTTCTCCTCACACTTCCTCTTGACATCCAGAGGAAGGTGTATGACGTGTACGTATAGTCATACGTATCATGCCCATTTATAGGCAGCTGCTTAAAGAGAGCATGGAATTCAGACTTTCCACTTCCTGGTCAGAAAGTCTGCTGCCAAAGGAGTTCTGTTTTACCCACAGACAAAATTCAAACGGTTTTAGAAACTAGAGAGTGTTTTCTATCCAATAGTAATAATAATATGCATATTGTACGAGCAAGAATTGCGTACGAGGCCGTTTAAATTGGGAACGATTTTCCCCCAAAGTGAAAATAGCACCCCCTATCCTTAAGAAGTTTTAAGCACCTGCCTATAAATGGGCATGATACGTATGACTATACGTGCACGTCATACACCTTCCTCTAGATGTCAAGAGGAAGTGAGAGGAGAAAGGAGTTGATTATCTTGGCCTGAGATGGAATGAACCCTCTTGGAATGAGGTGTCCTCCATTTTTTGTTTTCTGCAAGGCGCGTGGAAGGACCTGTAATTGCTTCTGAAAAGCTGTCTTTACAGGCGAATACAATCTCCGGCTTTGATTTTATTTGATACATGTCACAATATCATCGTAAAGTATGTTTTTTCAATATAGTTTTATTAGAATATTGATATTTTTTCGGGACGTTAGGCGTGTTGCGTTGTCTGTGTTTGTTGACGATGGAGAGCTACTTGCCACTTGGCTAGTGCGCTTGCTAATTCAAGAGGGACAAAGGACATTCTAAAACCAACCAACGATTGTTCCCGACAAAGGACCTCTTCTACAACATTCTGATTGAAGCTCATAAAAAGTAGGACTCATTTTATGATTCTATTTCATATATCTGTCGAACTGTGTACTATTAGTTTTGCGCTCAGGTTTTGGTCACTATCTCGCCATAACGTAAGCCTTATGTCGTAAAGAAGTTATTTTTAGAATTCTAACACTGCGATTGCATTAAGAACTAATGGATCTATCGTTTCCTATACAACATGTATTTTTTTGTAATGTTTATGAATAGTTATTTGGTCAGAATAGGTGAGAGTCTAATAGAAATATCCGCACATTCTGGGAAAAAGATGCTACGTTAGCACAGTGTGTAACCACTGATTTCAGCTCTAAATATGCACATTTTCGAACAAAACATAAGTGTATGTATAACCTGATGTTATAGGACTGTCATCTGATGGAGCTTATCAAGGTTAGTCAAAAATTATATATCTTTTGCTGGTTTGTTACGATCGCTAACGTGCCTATTGCTATCGCTAACGTGCCTTGATGAATGAATGCGGTAGTGTGGTAGGCTATTGTAGTAAGCTAATATAATGCTATATTGTGTTTTCGCTGTAAAACACTTAATAAATCGGAAATATTGGCTGGAATCACAAGATGCCTGTCTTTCATTTGCTGTACACCATATATTTTTCAGAAATGTTTTATGATGAGTATTTAGGTATGCCACGTTGGTCTCTATAATTACTCTGGCTGCTTCGGTGCTATTTTTGACGGTAGCTGGGATGGTAGCTGCAATGTAAAACTGATTTATACCTCAAATATGCACATTTTTCGAACAAAACATAGATTTATTGTATAACATGTTATATTACTGTCCTCTGATGAACTTGTTTCTTGGTTAGTTTGGTTGGTTCTTGGTTAGTTAGGTTGGCTTTGTGCATGCTACCTGTGCTGTGAAAAATGTCTGTCCTTCTTTGTATTTGGTGGTGAGCTAACATAAATATACGTGCTGTTTTCGCTGTAAAACATTTAAAAAATCTGACATGTTGACTGGATTCACAAGATGTGTATCTTTCATTTGCTGTATTGGACTTGTTAATGTGTGAAAGTTAAATATTTCAAAAAAATATTTTTTGAATTTCGCGCTCTGCCTTTTCAGTGGAATGTGGGAGGAGTTCCGCTAGCGGAACGCTGGGGCTAGACAGGTTTTAACTTCTCTGGGATAGGTGGCAGTGTTTTCACGTCCGGATGAAAAGCGTGTCCAAAGTAAACTGCCTGCTACTCAGGCCCAGAAGCTAAGATATACATATAAACACTCTGAAGTTTCTAAAACTGGTTGAATCATGTCTGTGAGCATAACATAACTTATTTGGCAGGCGATACCCCGAGGACAAACCAGTTGGATTTTTTCTCTTTTCAATGATTTTCATTGGGAATCCAGATTTCTAAGGGACCTTCTTGCAGTTCCTATCGCTTTCACTGGATGTCAACAGTCTTTAGAAATTAGTTGAGGTTTTTCCTTTGAGAAATGAAGAAGTAGCACTGTTCAGAATGAGGGTAGAGAGAAGTGTACTCTTTGTTAGAGGCGCGTGACCTGAAAGCTCGCTACACTTTGTTTTCCTCCGGTATTGAACACAGATCATCCCGTTTAAAATTTTATCGATTATTTACGTAACAAAATACCTAAAGTTGTATTAGGAAAGTAGTTTGAAATGTTTGGACAAAGCTTACAGGTAACTTATGAGATATTTTGTAGTCACGTTGCGCGAGTTGGAACCAGTGTTTTTCTGGATCAAACGCGCCAAACAAATGGACATTTTGGATATATATCGAAGGAATTAATCAAACAAAAGGACCATTTGTGATGTTTATGGGACATATTGGAGTGCCAACAGAAGAAGCTCGTCAAAGGTAAGGCATGAATTATATCTTTATTTCTGCGTTTTGTATCGCGCCTGGAGGGTTGAAATAGGATTGTCTGTGTTTTTTTGCTGGGGTGCTATCCTTAGATAATAGCATCGTTTGCTTTCGCCGTAAAGCCTTTTTGAAATCTGACACATTGGCTGGATTCACAACAAGTGTAGCTTTAATTTGGTGTATTGCATGTGTGATTTCATGAGAGTTACATTTTTATAGTAATTTATTTGAATTTGGCGCTCTGCATTTTCACTGGATGTTGGCCGGTGGGACGCTAGTCCCACATATCCTAGATAGGTATTTAATCATTTTTGCCCTCCGAATTCATATTCGTCATATAAATAGGCCTTTTTAATTTTGTCTGGCTTGTCATTCCAAATAAAATTGAATTTTTTTTGTTCATATAATTTAAAAAGCAAGTCACTAGGTTTAGGCAAAACCATAAGCAAATAGGTAAACTTTGATATGACTAAAGAGTTAATCAGGGTGTTTTTTTCACAAATAGACAGGTATTTTCCTTTCTATGGTAACAAGATCTTATCTGTTTTTGCTAACTTTCTATAAACATTGGAGTGAGATCATTTCTTTCTTTCGGGATTTGTATAACGAGTATGTCCACATCTCCATCAGACCATTTAATTGGTAAACTACATGGCAATATAAAATGTGCTTTTTTTTTGATCCAATACGTAATATGGTACACTTATCATAATTTGGTTTTAACCCAGTGAGGATACCAAAAGTATCTAGATCCTCTATAAGGCCGTGGAGAGATTCTAATTGTGGTTTTAAAAGAAAACATGAATCATCAGCATACAATGACACCTTAGTTTTTAAGGCACGGATTTCTAATCCCTTAATATTATTGTTTGATCTAGTTTTAACAGCTAACATTTCGATGGCAATAAAAATAGATATGCAGATAGTGGACAACCTTGTTTTACTCCTCTAGATAGTTTAAAACTTTCTGAGATGTAGCCATTATTTACTTTTTTACACTTAGGGTTACTATACATAACTTTAACCCATTTTATAAGAGATTCCCCAAAATGGAAATATTCTAGGCATTTGTATATAATCTCCAGTCGTACTTTATCAAAAGCCTTTTCAAAATCAGCTATGAAAACCAGACCTGGTGTCCCCGATATTTCATAGTATTCTATTGTTTCCAGTACTTGTCTTATATTATCTCCAATGTATCGTCAATGTAAAAAACCTGTCTGATGAGGATGAATAATATCTGACAATCATTTTTGTATTCTATGCGCTAAGCATTTTGCTATGATTTTTTGCATCACAACACTGAAGTGTAAGAGGTCTCCCATTTTTTAAATGGTCTGGATCTTTATATATACCACTTGGGTCCTGTTTCAGTAATATTGATATCAGACCTTCGTGTTGCGTGTCTGATAATCTACCATTTATATAGGAGTGGTAAAAAATCTCTAATAATGGTCCACTGAGTAAATCAAAAAAGTTTCGTATACTTCCACTGGTATGCCATCCAACCCTGGAGTTTTCCCAGCCTTAAAGGCTTTAATTGCATCACAAAATTCCTTCTCTGAAAGTTCCTCCCCTTCACATGAGTCTTTCTGTACAGATGTTCATTTTACATTATTATTAGGAAAAAAATCCATACAATTAGTTTCAGTTATTGGAGATGGAGGAGACCGAAAAGAAAACATATTCTTAAAGTACTTTACTTCCTCTTTCAAAATATCATTCAGTGAATCATGCGTGACTCTATCATTTGTCACAAGTTTCAATAAAACATTTTTTGTAGTATTTCTATGTTGAAGATCGAAAAATAAATTGGTGCATTTTTGCCCATATTCCATCCAGTTCGCTTTATTTTTATAATATGTTACACTGCATCTTTCTTGAATAAGTTCCTCCATTTCTTTTTGTTTTTCCTCTAACTTAATCTGTGCCTCTATGGTACAATTTCTATTGCTATCTAACTGTACAGTTAGTCCTTCAATTTCCTTTGTTAATATGGACTCTTGATCTAAATTGCTTTTGTTTTATAGAAGAAAACTGATTTGCATGGCCTCTAAAGGCACATTTAGTGTGTGTCCCATACAATAAGGGGATCTGCTGTACCTATGTTATGTCCGAAAAGTCAGTTATAAATTATTCTTTCCTAGTTCTAAACAATTTATCATCTAGTAGGCTTTGATAAAATGTCCAATTTCCTCGCCCATGTGGAAATTCTGTAAGAGTAATATATATGCCAATTGTGTGATGATCCGACCGCATTCTGTCCCCTATCAACACTTTTTAAACAATTGGTGCCAGAGAGAATGGCATAAGAAAATATTCAAGACGACTAGCTTGATTAAGCCTCCGCCATGTATATCTCACTAGGTCAGGGTATTTGAGTCTCCATATATCCACTAATTCCAATATATCCATGACATTCATGATTTCCTTAAGTGCCTGAGAGTGATAGTTGTAGTGTGATTTCCTTTCAGGTCCATAGGGGTATTTAAGACCGTTTTGAAATCTCCCACCATAATAATAGAGTCTAGTGTTGCTTGTAGAGATGATAAATTCTTAGATATATTTTCAAAGAAGCTTGGATCACATATTTAAAATAATCCATCTACCTTGATGATCTGTTTGGACAATTTGCACATTTGGATCAAAATGACTTGTAATTAAAACCATCACCCCTTTTGAATTTCTTTGCCCATGGGAGAAATATATTTCGCCCCCAGTCCCTTTTCCACAAAACTTCATCTAAAATTGTTGAATGAGTTTCCTGTAAACAATAGATATTATATTCCTTCTCTTTTAGCCAGGTAAATACTGATCGTCTTTTCTTATTATCTGCTAAGCCATTACAGTTGTAACTGGCTATACTTATTTCACCACATACCATGAGACAAAGTCACCGGCTTTCTAGCCATCGCCGCTCCTTGTTTCATATGTCCATTTGTTTTGTCTTGTTCCATACACACCTGTTTTTCATTCCCCAATCAATCTACATGTATTTAGTCCTCTGTTCCCCGTCATGTCTTTGTGTGTAATTGTTCATTGTAAATGGTGTATGTTCACGCATGATACTTGTATAGTTTATGTTCCGTGTTTTGGGGCACTTATGTCATTTTTTGTGCCTATTGTTGAATGGAATAGAAGTGCTCTCCTGCACCTGACTTCGCCTCCCGTACACAGCTTTTACAGAATTACACACCCAATGATGGAGTCAGCAGGAGCAGGTACCCCGGTTAGCGGAGTTGAGGAGCGCGTCCAGGAACATTCAGCTATGTTAAATCATCTTGGTGCCATGATGGAGACAGGAGGTCTCCCCAGTGCCTCGACCAGCGCAACCGGGGTTCCCTCTACCCATCCCGTCCGGAACCAGTCCCAGTGGGATACGCCTCTCCCTTCCCAGGGAGTATGATGGGACGGCAGCACAGTGCCAGGGATTCCTATTACAACTGGACCTCTACCTGGCCACTGTGCACCCAGCTCCCACGGGAAGGGAGAGAGTTTCTGCCCTCGTCTCATGCCTCTCAGGAAGAGCTCTGGAGTGGGCAAACGCCGTGTGGGGAGAAGGAGACGCGGTGTTGGACCACTTCGAGGAGTTCACCCGTCGCTTCCGGGCCTTCTTCGACCATCCGCACCGAGGGTAAAGCGGCGGGGGAACGGCTCTTCCACTTAAGGCAGGGGACGAGGAGCCGCCGGAGCAGGCTGGTATGACAGTGCCCTCATCGACTACTATCGGTGCAGCCTGCGTGAGGACGTCCGACGTGAGCTGGCCTGCAGGGATGCCACCATCTCTTTTGACCAACTGGTGAATTTGTCCATCTGGTGGATAACCTGCTGGTCACCCGCGGACGTCCAGAAGGGGCGCTCCGGTGGCCATGGAGTTGGGAGGGGCTACTCGTAGGGAGACTGGAGGAGCCATCACGTGCACCATCTGTGGGCGCAGAGGGCACACTGCCGGTCGGTGCCCTGTTGGTTCCTCTGGGAGTCGAGGCAACAGGCAGGGCACTCTGGCGTCACCCCAGGTGAGTTCGCACCACACTCATCCAGAGTCCTCTGTTGATCACCTGTTTGTATCTGTTTGTTTCCCTGATTTTCCCCCGCATTCCCAGCATGTTGCGCTGTCGATTCAGGCACAGTTGGGAATTTTATCGACAGAGCGTTAGCCCTTAGTTTAGGGATCCCCATTATTCCTGTAGTTAGACCTTTCCTGGTTCATGCTCTGGATAGTCGAACATTAAGATCCGGACTAATCAGGGAAGCCACCATCTCCCTGACCATGGAGACGCAGGGGGGTCACCATGGAGACGCAGAGGAGAAATTCAGTCTCTTTCTCATTGACTGTCCTGCATTTCCCGTGGTACTAGGCCTTCCCTGGTTAGCTCCT
The DNA here is from genome assembly GCF_029448725.1 of Salvelinus fontinalis. NCBI lineage: Eukaryota > Metazoa > Chordata > Actinopteri > Salmoniformes > Salmonidae > Salvelinus > Salvelinus fontinalis. The sequence continues at coordinate 19,696,589 of NC_074700.1, read as the reverse complement.
CATAACCCCACTATTTCCTGGCAACAGAGGGCTCTCACGGGGTGGTCGCGAGAGTGCTCGGGGAGGTGTGTAGGGGTTTCCTTTGGTGCTACCACGGTGGAAAGTCCAGACCAGGTCTCCACCATGTGCATCCCCCAAGAATATGCCGATTTGGCTCTCGCCTTCTGTAAAAAGAAGGCGACTCAATTACCACCTCATCGACGTGGGGATTGTGCGATAAATCTCCTGGCAGACACTGCGCTTCCCAGGAGTCATGTGTACCCCCTGTCGCAAGCGGAGATGGTGGCTATGGAGACATATGTTTCTGAATCCCTGCGTCAGGGGTACATTCGGTCCTCCACTTCACCCGCCTCCTCAAGTTTCTTTTTTGTGAAGAAGAAGGATGGAGGTCTACGCCCGTGCATTGACTATGGAGGTCTCAATCAAATCACGGTGAGGTACAGTTACCCGCTACTTCTTATCGCCACGGCGATTGAGTCAATGCATGGGGCGCGCTTCTTCACAAAACTGGATCTCAGGAGTGCGTATAACCTGGTTCGTTTCCGGGAGGGAGACGAGTGGAAGACAGCTTTTAGTACCACCTCAGGGCATTATGAGTACTTAGTCATGCCGTATGGGTTGATGAATGCTCCATCAGTTTTCCAATCCTTTGTAGACGATATTTTCAGGGACCTGCACGGGCAGGGTGTAGTGGTGTATATCAATGACATTCTGATATACTCCGCTACACGTGCCGAGCATGTGTCCTTGGTACGCAGGGTACCTGGACGACTGTTGGAGCATGGCCTCTATGTCAAGGCTGAGAAATGCCTGTTCTTTCAGCAGGCCATCTCCTTTCTAGGGTATCGCATTTCCACATCAGGGGTGAAGATGGAGAGTGACCGCATTGCAGCCATGCGTAATTGGCTGACTCCCACCACGGTAAAGGAGGTGCAGCGATTTTTAGGTTTTGCCAATTACTACCGGAGTTTTATCCAGGGTTTTGGCCAGGTGGCTGCTCCCATTACCTCACTGCTTAAGGGGGGTCCCGTACGGTTGCAGTGGTCAGCTGAGGCGGACAGGTGTTTTGGGCAGCTAAGAGCTCTGCTTACTTCAAAACTCCGCCACCTGTGCTTTCTTCTCGAAGAAGCTCAGCCCAGCGGAGCGTAACTATGATGTGGAGGACCGGTCGCTGTTGGCTGTGGTTAAAGCGTTGAAGGCGTGGAGACATTGGCTTGAGGGGGCTAAACACCCTTTCCTCATCTGGACTGACCACCGCAACCTGGAGTACATCCGGGCAGCGAGGAGACTGAATCCTCGTCAGGCAAGGTGGGCCATGTTCTTTACCCGTTTTGTGTTTACCTTGTCCTATAGACCAGGTTCCCAGAATACGAAGGCAGACACACTGTCCCGGCTGTATGAAACAGAGGAGAGGCCCATGGATCAGACTCCCATACTCCCGGCTTCTTGCCTGGTAGCACCGGTCGTGTGGGAGTTGGATGCGGACATTGAGCAGGTGTTGCATACAGAACCCGCTCCCCTCCAGTGTCCGGTAGTGCGTATGTACGTTCCGTCTGCTGTCCGTGACCAGTTGATCTATTGGGCCCACACGTCACCCTCCTCTGGTTATCCGGGGATCGGTTGGATGGTGCGCTGTCTAACTGCCTGGGTGGGGGCGCCCCACCTGAATCCCCACCGGCTAGGTTCAAGGTCATCAATGTTCTCATTAGCTGCTTTGAGAATTTCCTTGTGTAGTATGCTCTCCCTTTAGGGGGCTTTGGCTTTGCAGGATCAACCCTGCCAAGCAGGCTCAGAATCTTGAGGGGGCAGTGCTGCTCTAGGTCTCTGACCGCATTTTGGCTGCATACTGACTGCTTACAGCAGGCCCATAAAACAGTTTGGAACTACTCCTTAGGATCTGGGTCATTCAGGTGGGTGTCTAGGGTATAGGGTTGTTGACAGTTCCATCAATATAGGACAATAAATAAATTAAATGTATAATTTATTTCTAAACACTGTTCCACCATGATAGGACAAGAAAGAAAATAAATAAATAAGACGTATAATTCATTATAAAAAGTGTATCCATCATCTGAACAACATTGAAAGCTCTCTCACACCCCCGCTCACAGCAATACATTGGTTATGGGATATGCAACCATTTCCTTTCTCACTCAACGCCACTTTCCCAAACAGAAAAAAACACACCACACCATCCACACATACTGTGCCAGTTTTTTTCTTCACCATGTTGAATTAGTGCTTTTGTGTTCCAATTAGTTATATTTGAAGATATATAGAAAAGCTATATTTTTATTGTATTATTACAATCCATAACCAGGCTAGAAATGTGTTTCATTATTTTCCTCGTCTATAAGAACTTTGTAATTTTTAAAATAGCCATGGAGTAGTCTGTGACTCTGAACAAGTGGTTATCAATATATAGTTTATCGACGACGAGAGCCACTCGTTTCCCTTTTAATCTATTTTCCTTGAAAATTGGATACAGCACTTTACGCTGTTCTGCAATTTCCTTCGGGAACTAGTCATTCATGCCAATTTTAGTCACAGCAAGTCTTTTACCCAGGCTTTTAACCATTATTTTATCTTTAAATGAAGCAAATTTGGCGTTCATACCTCTGCCCTCTCTGTCTGAAGCGGTGTACACGTTCAGTTGGATTTTGTCGATAGCTTCGCGTGGAATCTTTGCGTGGTACTCTCTAACTACAGATTCAGGAACTTCTCATTCATTCTCTTGGATACCTGTAAGTACCAGATTCTCTCTCATGGATCTAGTCTGTATATCCAGTAAGGCTTCCCTCAGAACGATGTTCTCCTTTTTAAGTTCATTCACTACGTTTTCAATCTAATTGACTGTCACTTTTAGCTTGTTTGTTTCCTTCTCCAATGTCACAGCTTTTTCATCACTCATCTCGAGACTCGCCTTCAACTCCTTTATATCCTTACTGACTAATTCAAGTATACCCAGTTTGTCATTTATTGATTTTAACAGATCGGTTTCGACCTTTACCATTCCCGGTGGTGAAAATATTCAATTGTCTGTGTCTGTAGAAGAGTCACATTTTCGTTTTGAAATCGGTTCCCTTGTCTTACGCTCCGTCATGTTTGGGGGTTAATTGTTTTCGTGATATTTGTCGATAAATGTCTCTAGTCTTAAGATTTGTTTTGTGTTATTATCCAGATTGAAGGTTATCATCACCAGATTGTGTAGTGCTAATAATTAGTCTAACTTGCCGATATTGAATATTACGTTTTTATCTTAAGGTGCTCCACATAACTACGTTCAGTCCGCCATTACCTGTCTCAGTGCCGCCCTCAAGAGGATTCTCAGGAGAACAAAATTCCTGATGTAAGGATTGGAGAGAAGGAGGAGTGTCCAAAGTGGAGTATATCTACTTGGGATGGTGAGAACATGTTTTGGATTGAACTACAGCTGTAACGACCCTTTGGGAAGAATTTTACTTGGTTAAAGCTTCTCTAGTGTCCGTGAGTTATTTACTCTGAACAATTAGAACCTAACAGGTTAAATAAGGGGTACTTAATGTAACCCTTAGCTAACTGTAACACACATAGACCTCACCTTTCCCAGGATCCTCCTGCTCACTAGCTCTACCTCCTGGTCTTCTAACCTCAGAGTATGTGACATCTTCTTCACGTTCGGCTACTCCTACGGTTACAGAGAGATGAAGAAAGAGATGGTTCCTTTTTTTCACTTATTTTATACATATTGCACCCCATGCGTGATTATATTGTTTTCCTAAAACCAACCTCATGCTGATTACCTCCTATTAGAATTGTACCATTCTAGTTCCTCTCTCACAACCCACTGTCTCAACATTCTGTTAGAATTATACCATTCTAGTTCCTCTCTCACAACCCACTATCTCAACATTCTGTTAGAATTGTACCATTCTAGTTCCTCTCTCACAACCCACTATCTCAACATTCTGTTAGAATTGTACCATTCTAGTTCCTCTCTCACAACCCACTATCTCAACATTCTGTTAGAATTGTACCATTCTAGTTCCTCTCTAAGAATCCACTATCTCAACATTCTGTTAGAATTGTACCATTCTAGTTCCTCTCTCACAATCCACTATCTCAACATTCTGTTAGAATTGTACCATTCTAGTTCCTCTCTCACAATCCACTATCTCAACATTCTGTTAGAATTGTACCATTCCTGTTCCTCTCTCACAACCCACTGTCTCAACATTCTGTTAGAATTGTACCATTCTAGTTCCTCTCTCACAACCCACTATCTCAACATTCTGTTAGAATTGTACCATTCTAGTTCCTCTCTCACAACCCACTATCTCAACATTCTGTTAGAATTGTACCATTCTAGTTCCTCTCTCACAATCCACTATCTCAACATTCTGTTAGAATTGTACCATTCTAGTTCCTCTCTCACAACCCACTATCTCAACATTCTGTTAGAATTGTACCATTCTAGTTCCTCTCTCACAACCCACAATCTCAACATTCTGTTAGAATTGTACCATTGTAGTTCCTCTCTCACAACCCACTATTTCAACATTCTGTTAGAATTGTACCATTCTAGTTCCTCTCTCACAATCCACTATCTCAACATTCTGACAGAATTGTACCATTCTAGTTCCTCTCTAAGAATCCACTATCTCAACATTATATTAGAAACGTATCGGTCTACACAGAACAAAAATATAAATTCAACATGTAAAGTGTTGGTCCCATGTTTCATGAGCTGAAATAAAAGATCCCAGAATGTTCCATACACACAAAAAGCTTATTGATCTCAAATTTTGTGCAAAAAATTGCATCGCTGTCAGTGAGCATTTCTACTTTGCAAAGATAATCCATCCACCTGACAGGTGTGGCATATCAAGAAGCGGATTAAAAAGCATGATGATTACACAAGTGCAGGGGACAATAAAAGGCCACTCTAAAATGTGCAGTTTTGTCACCCAACACAATGCCACAGATGTATTGTGGGAGCATGCAATTGGAATTCTGACTGCAGGAATGACACCAGAGCTGTTGCCAGAGAATTCAATGTTTTATAGAATTTTGCAACTGGACTCACAACCGCAGATGTATGGCGTTGTGTGGGCAAGCAGTGGGGCAAGCAGTGGGGCAAGCAGTGGGGCAAGCAGTGGGGCAAGCAGTTTGCTGATGTCAACATTGTGAACAGAGTGCCCCGTGTTGGTGGAGGAGTTATGGTATGAGCAGGAATAAGCTACGGACAATGAACACAATTACATTTTATCGATTAGCCATTTGAATGTACTAAAATACTGTAACGAGATCCTGAGGCCCATTGTGAGAGACATTTTGTTTTAGGTATCTGTGACAAACAGATGCATATCTGCATTCCCAGTCATGTGAAATCCATAGATTCCAGCCTAATGAATTTATTTCAATTGACTGCATTTCCTCATATTAACTGTAACTTGCGTTTATATGTTTGTTCAGTATACTTCCTCTCTCACAATCAACTATATCAACATTATTTTAGAAATATACCAGTATACTTCCTCTCTCACAATCAGCTATCTCAACATTCTATTAGAATTGCACCATTCTAGTTCCTCTTTCACAATCCACTATCTCAACATTCTATTAGAAAGATACTGTTCTCATTCCTCTCTCACAATCCGCTATCTCAATATTATTTTAGAAATATACCATTCTAGTAGCTCTCTTACAATCCACTATATCAACATTCTTTCCATTGAGCTCTACTAGGTTACAGTCCCTTGACTGGAAGGTCCAACATGCAAATCACTTTATTAGCTGTTAGGGTAACGAACATAAATATACAATGTCTAATATTCTAATTCAACATATCTGAAGAAAAGCGGACATATTGTTATGAGAAATGAGGAAACACTTTTGGCCATAAACCAAATGTTACAGGTTGATGGTCTGTCTGTCTGTCTGTCTGTCTGTCTGTCTGTCTGTCTGTCTGTCTGTCTGTCTGTCTGTCTGTCTGTCTGGAAGTTGGTTGACAGTGTGAAATCCAACAGATACGTCCAGAGTGTGACGAGTAACAACTCATTTAGATGGAACTTTCATCTTCTTATGCCCTTTTCATTGCACTAATACTGTACATATCCTTCAAATAGGATTCTATATGGAGAACCATTGTTGAGGCCGTGTGGAATGTATTCAAAAGGAAATGAAGATGTCTGAAAGTCATAAATAAAACAAACATTGCATAATACAACATTTTGCTATAGTACATTCTAAAAGAGATGCCCAGTGTCTCATACAATACCACATGTTAAACATATAGTACTAATTCATATGAATAAGTACAGTTACAAATACACTTCAGAAAAGCTCATTTATGATGCCAACCAAGATACGGTCTTCATTTCCCTATATCCCCTGGGTTTACACAGTGTTCGTGACACAACCACACAGTAAATCATCATCACTATAATTATAACCAGTTGATAGTCTATACAGCCTTCTTCTGTTACTAACTCCTTGTTGAATTATGACATCTCCACCCTCGCCCCCCAAAGTGATGAAATGTCGTGTTGTAAACTTATGCTTGAAAAGGGAATAAAGCGATATAAATGAGCGGGAACTCACCATTAGAAACTTCACTTTCTGCTCCAGTATCTTGGTTCTGATGCCGAGTGAATGTAACATCGGAGTAGATGATTTCACCAGACATCATCACTGCTCTAAGTTCTCTTTCAGAGTGGAGACCAGAAGAGGAAGAAGGCCCTCAACACACACACTCACTCATTTAAATCCCATAAACACTCACACACTCAACTACACACACACTAGCAGTACACAAACACAACTGTTACGGAATGTTATGCAAATAACATTCAGACACACACACACAAACATGTACGCATGAATGCCCGCACACACACTCACCCGTCCCAGGAGAATGATGAGGAACTGCAGTGGGGTAGAGAGGTGCAATAAAAAAATCATATTCAGTTCCTATTTACCGCTGGGCTTCATTTGAATATGTTGTAAACTAGCAACCCTGTGATTGATCTGTATTACTGATATCATTTTAATCATAATCATCATTATCATTTTAAAGGCAGTACCAAGACAGTTGACTTGTCATCGTCATTCAAACATGGCCTGTAGAATTTACTGTAGGTAGGATTCTAGCTATCTGTAATTATATAGCGATATAAAATAGTATCTGTCAGATAAGTATAATTTATGATAGTTGGTTAAAGAGAGACAGCAGATAATACATTATTTCTATAATCCTAATATATTATAGAACATCAAATATCACCAAATAATGTGTTAGAATAATCATTTCATGACAGCTCCTGCCAATTTGACTCTTTTTGTCGGCTCTCTTGGAGCTCGATGCTGACAGCTGTGGAAACAACTGTTGTTTTCTGTGAATCTATTTATATAACCGGTGACAGTGACACTGTTCTCATATTTACATACTCTGCTTTCTGTTGTCCAAGGCAGGTAAATGATGTGGTGAGGTGTATTCAGATGAGGTATTATGTCATTTGATCCTTTTTCAAGGTTATAAAATTACCAAGTATGAACCTATGTGTCTGAAAAACTAAATTACTGCTACTACTACTACTGCTACTACTACCACTACTACTACTGCTACTACTACTACTGCTACTACTACCACTACTACTACTGCTACTACTACCACCACCACCACCACCACTGCTGCCGCCGCCGCCACCACCCCTAATACTACTACTACTACTACTACTACCACCATGACCTACAGTACATTCTACAAATATCCTTATATCCCACTGTGTAATTCTAGCATGACTCAACAAAAAGAGATGTGTGTCAGTGCATCAATGTGTTGTTGTCAGATACTGTAACAGATCTCTGTAATGTGTTACATGGAGAAGACATGTTGATCTCTAGAACCTTCTTTCTGAATAGTGTTTTTTTTCAAAGGTTCCGGGATGTCACATGTCCTACTGACCTTAGTACACTCATAACAACCTAATCATTACGAAACTTCTATTTGATCAAACAAGCCACAAGTTGCAAATAAGCCATTCAAATGTTTTTTTAACCACATTTGACACTCTCTTATTGACCTCCATACAAAAACTCTTCTCTTGGTAAGTGAAAAAAACTGAAAACGCCACATGATGGAGAAGACCGATGTTTGGGCCAGTTTTCCGTCTCGTTTCAACTCTTCCACTCTGGTTTGTCTCAGTCTTGCCCTCTTTATGTAGATAGGACAGGTTAAGCCTGATACAGAAGCTTTTCCTTTTGAGCTGTTGCCTGTGTATATTTTGTAAATCTAGGCTACTTACTTGACATTTTGTACTTCATGGCGTCTTCACCTACTCTCTCTCACAGAGAGTAGGGCCCTATTCCACATACGTTTGTCACCTTTTTTTTCTTTTCTTATTCTGACAAAAAGCCAGAGTTGTGTCACAGCCACAGCAACTGTAGGGGACACTGGACACTATCTTTGGAACGCTATGTCCGAGTTGCAACTCTCAACTTGACAGAGTGTTTGTCACGAATGACCATGGGAGAGAGAGAGGACCAAGGCGCAGCATGTAAAAAAGACATCTTCTCTTTATTTAGGAGAAAACGAACGAAGCAAAACAACAAATAGACGACCTTGAAGCTAGAACCGAACGAGATGCAAACATGCAACCTAGACACAGACACAGACCTAGACAATGACCCGACAAAAACCTGATGCCTATGACCGCCTAAAATATGGCTCCCAATCAGAGACAAATGAAAGGCATCTGTCTCTAATTGAGAACCACTCAGGCAGCCATAGACATACCTAGAACATTCACTCAACCATAGACATACCTAGAAACACTCACTCAACACAAACCCATACTCTACACCCAACACCCCCTTTACCATATAACCACCCAAAACGAAACAAAAACACAAACATTACCCATGTCACACCCTGACCTAACAAAAATAATAAAGAAAACAAAGAATACAAAGGCCAGGGCGTGACATAACCCCCCCCTTAAGGTGCAAACTCCGGGCGCACCAGCACACAGTCTAGGGGAGGGTCTGGGTGAGCTTCCTTCCACGGTGGCGGCTCCGGCACTGGTCGGGGTCCCCACCCCACCATAGTCACTACCCGCCTCCGTAGCCTCCTCCCAATGGCCATCCTCCACCTTAACCCCACTGGATTAAGGGGCAGCACCGGACTAAGGGGCAGCACCGGACTAAGGGGCAGCACCGGACTAAGGGGCAGCACCGGACTAAGGGGCAGCACCGGACTAAGGGGCAGCACCGGACTAAAGGGCAGCAGCAGGATAAGGGGCAGCACCAGGATAAGGGGCAGCACCAGGATAAGGGACAGCTCCGGACTGAGGGACGGCAGCTCCGGACTGAGGGACGGCAGCTCCGGACTGAGGGACGGCAGCTCCGGACTGAGGGACGGCAGCTCCGGACTGAGGGACGGCAGCTCCGGACTGAGGGACGGCAGCTCCGGACTGAGGGACGGCAGCTCCGGACTGAGGAACGGATCCTGGCTGGATGACTCATGGTTGGCTGACGGATCCGGCTGATCCGGGCTGGCGGAAGGCTCTGGCTGATCCGGGCTGGCGGAAGGCTCTGGCTGCTCATGGCTGGCGGGCGACTCTGGCTGGTCATGGCTGGCGGGCGACTCTGGCTGGTCATGGCTGGCGGGCGACTCTGGCTGGTCATGGCTGGCGGGCGACTCTGGCTGGTCATGGCTGGCGGGCGACTCTGGCTGGTCATGGCTGGCGGGCGACTCTGGCTGGTCATGGCTGGCGAGGGACTCCGGCAGGTCATGGCTGAGGAACTCCGGCAGGTCCTGGCTGAGGAACTCCGGCAGGTCCTGGCTGAGGGACTCCGGCAGGTCCTGGCTGAGGGACTCCGGCAGGTCCTGGCTGAGGGACTCCGGCAGGTCCTGGCTGAGGGACTCCGGCAGGTCCTGGCTGAGGGACTCCGGCAGGTCCTGGCTGAGGGACTCCGGCAGGTCCTGGCTGAGGGACTCCGGCAGGTCCTGGCTGAGGGACTCCGGCAGGTCCTGGCTGAGGGACTCCGGCAGGTCCTGGCGTAGGGACTCCGGCAGGTCCTGGCGTAGGGACTCCGGCAGGTCCTGGCGTAGGGACTCCGGCAGGTCCTGGCGTAGGGACTCCGGCAGGTCCGGGCGTAGGGACTCCGGCAGGTCCGGGCGTAGGGACTCCGGCAGGTCCGGGCGTAGGGACTCCGGCAGGTCCGGGCGTAGGGACTCCGGCAGGTCCGGGCGTAGGGACTCCGGCAGGTCCGGGCGTAGGGACTCCGGCAGGTCCGGGCGTAGGGACTCCGGCAGGTCCTGGCTGAGGGACTCCGGCAGGTCCTGGCTGAGGGACTCCGGCAGGTCCTGGGCTGAGGGACTCCGGCAGGTCCTGGGCGTAGGGACTCCGGCAGGTCCGGGCGTAGGGACTCCGGCACGTCCGGGCTGAGGGGCTCCGGCAGGTCCGGACTGGGTGGCAGCTCATGACTGGGTGGCAGGTCATGACTGTAGGGCAGCTCATGACTGTAGGGCAGCTCATGACTGTAGGGCAGCTCATGACTGTAGGGCAGCTCATGACTGTAGGGCAGCTCATGACTGTAGGGCAGCTCATGACTGTAGGGCAGCTCATGACTGTAAGGTAGCTCATGACTGTAGGGCAGCTCATGACTCTAGGGCAGCTCATGACTGTTGGACGGCTCTAATGGCTCGGGACAGACAGATGGCTCAGAAGGCGCTGGGTAGTCGGATGACTCAGATGGCACTGGGTAGACGGACGACTCAGATGGCACCGGGTAGACGGACGACTCAGATGGCACCGGGTAGACGGATGACTCAGATGGCACCGGGTAGACGGATGACTCAGATGGCACCGGGTAGACGGATGACTCAGATGGCACCGGGTAGACGGATGACTCAGATGGCACCGGGTAGACGGATGACTCAGATGGCACCGGGTAGACGGATGACTCAGATGGCACTGGGTAGACGGATGACTCAGATGGCACTGGGTAGACGGATGACTCAGATGGCACTGGGTAGACGGGCAGCTCTGGCCGGCTGAGGCGCACTATAGGCCTGGTGCGTGGTGCCGGAACTGGTGGTACCGGGCTGGGGACATGCACCTGAAGGCTAGTGCGGGGAGAAGGAACAGGGCATACTGGACCCTGGATACGCACATTAGGCCTCGTGCGTGGTGCTGGAACTGGTGGTACCGGGATGAGGGCACGCATCTCAGGGCGAGTGCGGGGAGAAGCAACAATGCGAACAGGGCTCTGGAGACACCCTGGAATCCTGGGGCGTGGTGCCGGAACTGGTGGTACCGGGCTGGGACGGGAAGGTGTTACAGGAGGTGTAGGACTAGGAATGCACACAGGAGGCCTGGTTCGTGGAACTGTCATTCCCAGACGGTTAGCACGCAACTCAGGACGAGCATGAAGAGCTGACTCAGGTAACATCACATCCCGCACACGCTCTGTCGGGTGGATGTCGTGCCTCACGCACCAACACAGCAGCTCCCTCTTTTCACTCTCCTCCAAACTCCTCAATAAATCCTTAACAGTTTCTGTATCCTTCCCACACCCTGGAATCCTGGGGCGTGGTGCCGGAACTGGTGGTACCGGGCTGGGACGGGAAGGTGTTACAGGAGGTGTAGGACTAGGAATGCACACAGGAGGCCTGGTTCGTGGAACTGTCATTCCCAGACGGTTAGCACGCAACTCAGGACGAGCATGAAGAGCTGACTCAGGTAACATCACATCCCGCACACGCTCTGTCGGGTGGATGTCGTGCCTCACGCACCAACACAGCAGCTCCCTCTTTTCACTCTCCTCCAAACTCCTCAATAAATCCTTAACAGTCTCTGTATCCTTCCCATTGCTCACCTCCAGTATCTGCACAACGGGCTCTGGCTCCCTCCTTTCACGCTGCTTGGTCCTGAATGTTCGGGTCATTCTGTCACGAATGACCATGGGAGAGAGAGAGGACCAAGGCGCAGCATGTAAAAAAGACATCTTCTCTTTATTTAGGAGAAAACGAACGAAGCAAAACAACAAATAGACGACCTTGAAGCTAGAACCGAACGAAATGCAAACATGCAACCTAGACACAGACACAGACCTAGACAATGACCCGACAAAAACCTGATGCCTATGACCGCCTAAAATATGGCTCCCAATCAGAGACAAATGAAAGACATCTGTCTCTAAGTGAGAACCACTCAGGCAGCCATAGACATACCTAGAACATTCACTCAACCATAGACATACCTAGAAACACTCACTCAACACAAACCCATACTCTACACCCAGCACCCCCTTTACCATATAACCACCCAAAACGAAACAAAAACACAAACATTACCCATGTCACACCCTGACCTAACAAAAATAATGAAGAAAACAAAGAATACAAAGGCCAGGGTGTGACAGTGTTATGTGTTAGGTAGTTCAGTGTTAGGCAACACACTAAGACACAGGCCGAGGGCATGAGACTTGAAACAAACTACCCCAGCTTGCAGTCTTCTCTGTAGGCAAACAGTCTAGAGAAGCTGCTGACAGTGTTTGCGAGATGCCAGACAAAAGGCATTTTTTATACCGTCCCTCGACTCCTGCCATGTCTACAGACATCCCCCAAACAAAGAAAACAGATTCTCAGAGAATGATCGAGTGCACAACTGGTAAATAGTCGCTTATAGACATGTCAGTCATGTGGCTAGCTGCTGGTTGAGACATCTATTGCAGTAAAGTTGAATGGGCTCTGGCTAGTATTACGTAGAACAATATAGAAGGATTAATCAAGTCTACCTTAGCAGGAGCAAAAAATAAACAAAGTTCTCATGATAACTTTTTTTCACAGACTGGCGACTGAGAAAGACAGTGCTGTGGCGCTCAGTGGTGAGGCTGAGGCAGGCTGCAATGCATGCAGGAAGAAGCAGAGGAGAGAGAGAGACCGCAGCAAGCAGAGAGATAGATTAGAATAATGGTTCGCAAACTTGTGGTCGATGCCCAATGTTGGGTCCCCTGAGAAAATGTAAGCTCTGCTATTGACCCCCCTCTGCTCCCAGCTGTGCCCTGGACACCATTTGTGAATTGATCGCCCCCCCATCTAGCTTCAGAGTTCGTTCTGTTAGGTGACCTAAACTGGGATATGCTTAACACCCCGGCAGTCCAACAATCTAAGCTAGATGCCCTCAATCTCATACAAATCATCAAGGAACCCACCAGGTACAACCCTAAATCTGTAAACATGGTTACCCTCATAGACATTATCCTGACCAACTTGCCCTCCAAATACACCTCCGCTGTTTTCAATCAGGATCTCAGCGATCACTGCCTCATTGCCTGTATCCGCTATGGGTCCGCGGTCAAACAACCACCCCTCATCACTGTCAAACGCTCCCTAAAACACTTCTGCGAGCAGGCCTTTCTAATCAACCTGGCCCGGGTATCCTGGAAGGATATCGATCTCATCCCTTCAGTCGAGGATGCCTGGTCATTCTTTAAAAGTAATTTCGTCACCATCTTAGATAAGCATGCCCCGTTCAAAAAATGCAGAACTAAGAACAGATATAGCCCTTGGTTCACTCCAGACCTGATTGCCCTTGACCAGCACAAAAACATCCTGTGGCGGACTGCAACAGCATCGAATAGTCCCCACGATATGCAACTGTTCAGGGAAGTCAGGAACCAATACACGCAGTCAGTCAGGAAAGCAAAGGCTAGCTTTTTCAAGCAGAAATTCGCATCCTGTAGCTCTAACTCCAAAAAGTTTTGGGACACTGTAACGTCTATGGAGAACAAGAGCACCTCCTCCCAGCTGCCCACTGCACTGAGGCTAGGTAACACGGTCACCACTGATAAATCCATGATAATCTAAAATTTCAATAAGCATTTCTCAACGGCTGGCCATGCCTTCCTCCTGGCTACTCCAACCCCAGCCAACAGCTCCGCCTCCCCCCAGCTTCTCGCCCAAGCCTTCCCAGCTTCGCCTTCACCCAAATCCAGACTGCAGATGTTCTGAAAGAGCTGCAAAACCTGGACCCGTACAAATCAGCTGGGCTAGACAATCTGGACCCTCTCTTTCTAAAACTATCAGCCGCCATTGTTGCAACCCCTATTACCAGCCTGTTCAACCTCTCTTTCGTATCGTCCGAGATCCCTAAAGATTGGAAAGGTGCCGCGGTCCTCCCCCTCTTCAAAGGGGGTGACACCCTAGACCCAAACTGTTACAGACCTATATCCATCCTGCCCTGCCTATCTAAAGTCTTCGAAAGCCAAGTTAATAAACAGATCACTGACCATTTCGAATCCCACCGTACCTTCTCCGCTGTGCAATCCGGCTTCCAAGCCGGTCACGGGTGCACCTAAGCCACGCTCAAGTTACTAAACGATATCATAACCGCCATAGATAAAAGTCGTCTTCATCAACCTGGCCAAGGCTTTCGACTCTGTTAATCACCATATTCTTATCGGCAGATTCAATAGCCTTGGTTTTTCTAATGACTGCCTCGCCTGGTTCACCAACTACTTTGCAGACAGACTTCAGTGTGTCAAATCCGAGGGAATGTTGTCCGGACCTCTGGCAGTCTCTATGGGGGTACCACAGGGTTAAATTCTCGGGCCGACTCTTTTCTCTGTATATATCAATGATGTCGCTCTTGCTGCGGGCGATTCCCTGATCCACCTCTACGCAGACGACACCATTCTGTATACTTCTGGCCCTTCCTAGGACACTGTGCTAACTAACCTCCAAACGAGCTTCAATGCCATACAACACTCCTTCCGTGGCCTCCAACTGCTCTTAAACGCTAGTAAAACCAAATGCATGCTTTTCAAACGTTCGCTGCCCGCACCCGCCCGCCCGACTAGCATCACCACCCTGGACGGTTCCGACCTAGAATATGTGGACAACTATAAATACCTAGGTGTCTGGCTAAACTGTAAGCTCTCCTTCCAGACTCATATTAAACATCTCCAATCCAAAATCAAATCTAGAATCGGCTTTCTATTTCGCAACAAAGCCTCCTTCACTCACGCTGCCAAACGTACCCTAGTAAAACTGACTATCCTACCGATCCTCGACTTCGGCGATGTCATCTACAAAATAGCTTCCAACACTCTACTCAGCAAACTGGATGCAGTCTATCACAGTGCCATCCGTTTTGTTACCAAATCACCTTATACCACCCACCACTGCGACCTGTATGCTCTAGTCAGCTGGCCCTCGCTATATATTCGTTGCCAGAACCACTGGCTCCAGGTCATCTATAAGTCTATGCTAGGTAAATCTCCGCCTTATCTCAGTTCACTGATCACGATAACAACACCCACCCGTAGCACACGTTCCAGCAGGTGTATCACACTGATCATTCCCAAAGCCAACACCTCATTTGGCCGCCTTTCCTTCCAGTTCTCTGCTGCCAGTGACTGGAACGAATTGAAAAAAATCGCTGAAGTTGGAGACTTTTATTTCCCCCAACTTTAAACATCTACTATCTGAGCAGCTAACCGATCGCTGCAGCTGTGCATAGCCCATCTATAAATAGCCCACCCAATCTACCTACCTCATCCCATACTGTTTTTATTTCATTTACTTTTCTGCTCTTTTTATCACCAGTATTTCTACTTGCACATCTTCATCTGCTCATTTATCACTCTAGTGTTAATCTGCTAAATTGTAATTCTTCGCTCCTATGGCCTATTTATTGCCTACCTCCTCATGCCTTTTGTACACAATGTATATAGACTTTCTTTTTTCTACTGTGTCATTGACTTGTTTATTGTTTTATTGGCTTGTTTATTGTTTACTTCATGTAACCGCTCTACTTCCTGTATGATGAGTCTGATTACATCACACAGAGAAAAAGAGAGACAAGATTCTGCAGAAATGTATAAAGACTGAAAAGAAGAACAGTAAGTGTTATTTTCTGAGAAATGTATTTTTATGGTTGGCTACATTAGCTACATGGCCCCAACCTCTTTATTGGAGGAAAGGAGGATGGAACTGGAATAGAGATCTGAGATCAGATCTTGTGGTTTGACATCAGAATGTGCAGATGCTTGTTTCATGTTGCACTATGCACAGATAGATGGAGACAGACAGACAGACAGACAGACAGACAGACAGACAGACAGACAGACAGACAGAACTCTAACGCTGCTGGGTTTTTCACGCTGAACAGTTTCCCGTGTGAATCAAGAATGGTCCACCACCCGAACACTTTCGACACCTTGTAGAGTCCATGCCCCAGCGATTTGAGGCTGTTCTGAGGGAAAAATGGGTGGGAGGTGCAACTCCATATAAGGAAGGTGTCCTTAATGTTTTGTGCTCTCAGCGTATATTGAGTCCATCATGGTCTGTGTGTCAGTATTCTTAGTTATAATAACAAAAATATAATCCTTTATTTTTTTCTCATTTCATTACTTTTTTCTCATTTCATAATATAATCACCATCCTTCTTTAATTATTATATTATAATGATGAAATATGGTGATCATATTTTGAAAAGATTTGAACGTTAACTGCATTGGCCTTAATGTTTGTGTCTTTCTACAGCTCTGCCTGTGGCCTCAGTGAGCGTCTCTCCTCAGGGTCTCCTCTACTCTGGAGAGACAGTCAGTCTGCAGTGTGTCATACCAGACTACACAGACTGGACGTACCTCTGGTTCAGAGACCATAGTGTGCCTTCACAGCAGCAAGAGTTGTGGCCTGTTGCCACAAGAAAAGGGCAACCAGTGAAGAACAAACACCATTGTAAATACAACCCATATTTATGTTAACCCATATTTATGTTAGTTTATTTTCCTTTTTGTACTTTAACCATTTGCACATCGTTACAACACTGTATATATACATAATATTACATTTGTAATGTCTTTATTCTTTTGGAACTTCTGTGAGTGTAAAAATGAACAGTCGTTCATTTTTATAGTTTATTTCACTTTTGTATATTATATACTTCACTTGCTTTGGCAATGTTAGCATTTGTTTCCCATGGCAATAAAGCCCCTTGAATTGAATTGAATTGAATAGACACTGTTGTTTTTGAGTCAATCATGTAGACATTTTCTGTGTGTCTGTAGACTATTCTGCCTCACTGAATTCTGATCAGTTATCCATCAAGAGGACATATCATGCAGCAGATCAGATCCATGTTTTCCAGATGCATCAAACACGTTTCTTGATTCCAACAGATAGTCGTCCGACAGCTACACTGAGTTCTGTCAAAGAGGACGTGTTCACAGGAGACAGTGTGACACTGAGCTGTACTGTAGAGTCTTCTGGATGGAAGTTTTACTGGTACAGACACAGACCAGACTCTACACCAGTAACCACAACCTCTAGATACTCCTACACACTCAGCTGGGTCAGTGTCTCTGATGGAGGACAGTACTGGTGCAGAGCTGGGAGAGGAGACCCAGTCTACTACACCCTGTACAGTGACCCAGTCCAGATTAACATTACTCGTGAGATTAAAGGGCTGTTATTGTGGATAGAAAGTAATCTAGGGTATAATATTTTGTCCGCTATTATTTAAGTAGTATGTGTTCAGGAAGTGGAAATTAGTCTAAGCCATAAGTAGTTTGTTAATGGATATTTATATTTTGTGTTTTAAGTTTTCATTTCAGTTTTACTTGGTGTTATCACTGTTACACACAGTATCACAACAATTATAGCTAACTTGAAGCTATATTCATGAGTAGACCTATTGATAAATTAATACATTTCAAATTGTGCAACTGTTTATTTAGTTAGTTGTCTGTGTTGTGTCTGTGTTACAGTATAACTTTAGACCGTCCCCTCGCCCCGACCCGGGCGCGAACCAGGGACCTTCTGCACACATCAACAACAGTCACCCTCAAAGCGTCGTTACCCATCGCTCCACAAAAGCCGCGGCCCTTGCAGAGCAAGGGGCAACACTACTTCTAGGTTTCAGAGCAATTGACGTAACTGATTGAAACGCTAGCAGCGCGTACCCGCTAACTAGCTAGCCATTTCACATCCGTTACACTCACCCCCCTTTCAACCTCCTCCTTTTCCTCAGCAACCAGTGATCCGGGTCACGGCACCAATGTAACAGTATAACTTTAGTACGTCCCCTCGCCCTCTGCACACATCAACAACGGTCGCCCAGGAAGCATCGTTACCCATCGCTCCACAAAGGCCACGGCCCTTGCAGAGCAAGGGGCAACACTACTTCTAGGTTTCAGAGCAAGTGACGTAACTGATTGAAACGCTAGCAGCGCGTACCCGCTAACTAGCTAGCCATTTCACATCCGTTACATCTGTGCAGAGAGACCTGTTGCTGTTCTGACCCTCCAACCCAACTGGACCCAGATATTCATTAGAGAGACTGTCACTGTGAGATGTGACATACAGGGAGGAGGAGACTCTGACTGGGACTACAGATGGTATAAGAATAGTCAGTTAGTGATCCCCTTTAACACAAAGCCTGAGTACAGAATCAGTCCTGTCTACAGGTCTAACAGTGGTTCATATACCTGTGAGGGTGTAAAGGGCAACAAGTTCTCCAAGACCAGTGATGCTGTAAAACTGACCATGTCTGGTAAGTCTATCTAATCATGTAAACATCTTCATGTGTAATTAGAATCATTGCTAAGACTGAAAGTTAGAAAACTGAAACATGTCCTCTGACTGATCACAGATCAACCCAAGGCTGTCCTGAGTATCTCTCCTCAGTGGCTGAACCCTGGGGCCTCTGTGATTCTGAGCTGTGGGGTTAAAGAGTTGTCTACAGACTGGAGGATCTCCTGGTACAGGACTGTTCCCACTTTAACTGAGCAGTCATACTCTTTTGAGCTTCTAACAGACAGAGGAAATTTGACTACTGAAGACTCCTACACTCTGATCCCTGCTGGTCCTACTCCCAGAGGAGGATATGTGTGTAGAGCTGGGAGAGGAGACCCAGTCTATGATACACTCTACAGTGAACCTCAGTTTCTCTGGTCAGGAGGTAACTAACTGCATTGAAACTGTATTGAATCATATTTAAGTCACCCTCATGTGTCTATATAACTATAGGTTTGACTGTCTCTCTTTGTTTCAGATCTGCAGCCTTCAGTGTCTCTTACAGTAAATCCCAACAGAACTCAAAACTTTAGATCAAAGTCTCTCTCACTGAGCTGTGAGGAGAAGGGGAACTCTACTGGATGGAGACTGATGAGATACACAGAGACAGCATGGACATCAGAGTGTCCATCTACCTGGAGATCAATAACAGAATCCACCTGCACCATCACATCATTGGACACATGGTACAGTGGAGTGTTCTGGTGTGAGTCTGGATCAGGAGAGTACAGTAATGCTGTCAACATCACAGTGAACGGTACGTCTATTGTACAACCTTCACTAACATTTTTATATTTCAATGCACAATGTTATAATTCATTCTGTAACTGAATGATTGCATGTCATAAAATAAATTACAAGCTCATAAGATGTTGAAGTATTGTGAGTGATGATTCCAGAATTACAGTAGTATTTATATTATGTTACACAGATGGTGATGTGATCCTGGAGAGTCCTGTCCATCCTGTGACTGAAGGAGACTCTGTGACTTTGACATGTACATTTAGATATCAGGAAACAAATCTTAAACCCAAAAGTGATTTCTACAAAGATGGAGTACTTATCAAGAATGAGACCACAGGAGAGATGACCATCCCTACAGTATCCAAGTCAGATGAAGGATTCTATAAGTGTAAATCTGGTCAAGGAGAATCACCAGAGAGCTGGGTGACAGTGAGAGGTGACAAAACATTGATCATCACAACTTAGTTAACTTTTATTATCTGTGTGAAAAACATGTGATTTAAGAGTTGATGTTAATGTAGTTGGGGATTTCCACTCCCCTAGAAAATATGATCTGTCAACTAAATTGTCAAAAGACGGGCCAGCCTGCTTTCTTTTCATGTCTATACTGTAAACCTATATAACCTCTCTGTCTGTCCTGTTCTCTCTCCAGTCTCAGATACATACAGGAATTGAACTACTTTATTTATTTTCTACCTCAGTCTGATGGTGTTGTGCTGTTCTTGTCACGGTTCATGAATCCACTGCCTCCCTCTCTCTCTCTCTCTCTCTCTCTCTCTCTCTCTCTCTCTCTCTCTCTCCCGTGTTTGTGTGGGCGTGGTTCCCAATCTCGGCCTGATTGTCTGCGCCAGCTGGAATCACTTATCTTCTCTTTATATGTTCTGTAACCAGTGTTTCTTGTTGTCAGATCATTGTTACTTCCCTGAGGTTGTGTCGTGTGTCTGGGCTCTTTCTCTCGGCGCCCTTGTGTGGATTATCTTCTGGGCTCCTTCCTACCCATCCGGACACATTCCCCTGGATTTCTCAGCACGCTATCATCGGTATATGCGCCATAGTTCCTGGGTCGGATTCCGTCTGAGTACAGTCTGTCTGTCCTGTTGCTGCTGTAAACTGTATTTCATTAAACCATCGTTGCTTGCATCTTGCATCCGCCTCTGTGTTGTCACAGAATGATCTGACCTGATCATGGATGCAGCGAGTTCAACGAGTCTGACCGAATTCATTTCCCGCAGTATCACGAGAATGGATCAACAAGAGGAGAACATCTCCAGCACAGGTCGGGCAGTACAAGCCCTTGTGACGCAGGTATCCCAGCTGACCCAACAATTACAACATCTGAGGGGTCTCGCTGCGCCACCTACACCGGCAGTTCAACCCGTCCCGCCAGAGCCGGATTCCCAGCTAGAGCCACGGCTACCGACACCAGAGGGTTATTCAGGTGATCCTGACTATTGCAGAGCTTTTCTTACGAGATGTTCCATGCATTTCTCATTGCAGCCACGGACCTTCAACCGTGAACAGTCTAAGGTAGCATTCGTACTCACACTGCTATCAGGCAAAGCGGCTCTTTGGGGAACGGCGGTGTGGGCGAACCAGGACCCATGCTGCACCTCTTTTCAGACACTCTCCGAGGAGATGAGAAGGGTCTTCGATCGGGCCGTGGCGGGTAGGGAGGCGGCCCGACTACTCGCTGACCTTCGCCAAGGAGACCGTTCAGTATCGGAATACTCCATCCAATTCCGCACTCTGGCCGCAGAGTGTCAGTGGAACGAGGAGGCGCAGTGGGACATGTTCCTGCATGGGCTGGGGGACCGGATCCAGAAGGAGATCTATGTTCTGGACCTTCCCAGGAGTTTAAATGGACTAGTGGAACTAGCCTTGAGGGTCGACGCTCGTCTGAGTCGTATTGGCCGCCGAGCATGCCCTAACAGACCGTATAACGACACGGAGGGCTGGCATGCCTGCGGCGGGAACACGACCAGTTCAGCCTCCGCTCACGAACCCATGCAGCTGGGGAGAGCTCGCCTCTCCCGGGAAGAGAGGGAGAGGCGGAGATCCCAAGGACTCTGTCTCTACTGTGGTAGAGCGGGCCACTTTATCCACTCCTGCACGGTAAAAGATCAGGCCCGGTAGTAAGTATGAGGCTACTATCGGGTGGTGTCACCACAGAGAAGACCTCATCATCTACTCTCCTCCCGGTAAGACTAAGATGGGCCACCCACACGCACGACACCCAAGCCTTACTGGACTCAGGAGCAGAGGGTAATTTTATGGACTTCAAGCTCGCTCACAAACTCCAGATTCCTATCACCTCACTCACGCACAAGATATCCGTCAACGCTCTCAATGGTCAAGAACTCCCCAACATTTCTCACACCACTGAACCTATCACACTCATCACTTCTGGCAATCACACTGAGACACTATCATTTCTACTCATGGACTCACCCCTTGCACCATTAGTTCTCGGCCACCCTTGGCTCACCCAACACAACCCCAGAGTTGACTGGGGTCATAACTCTATATCCATGTGGAGTAACAAGTGTCTTGAGTCCTGTTTAGTGTCTGCTTGTTCATCTGTGTCTGATTCTGTGTTTCTAGAGGAGGCAGTGGATTTGTCTAACGTGCCCGTTGAATACCTCGACCTGAAGGAGGTGTTCAGCAAATCCCGTGCTGCTTCTCTTCCTCCGCATCGTCCCTATGACTGTGCAATGGAATTATTGCCAGGTGAGTCTCCGCCTAAAGGCAAGTTATATTCACTCTCTGTTCCTGAGAGGGAGGCTATGGAGAGATATAATCTCTGATTCTCTGGCCTCTGGATTCATTCGTCCTTCCTCTTCTCCAGCGGGGGCGGCGTTCTTCTTTGTGGGGAAGAAGGACGGATCTCTGCGTCCTTGCATTGATTACCGTGGGTTGAATAACATCACAGTGAAGATTACCTATCCCTTACCGTTGATGTCCTCAGCCTTTGAAAGGTTACAGGGAGCATCCGTGTTCACTAAGTTGGATTTACGTAATGCATATCATTTGGTTCGCATAAGGAGGGGGATGAATGGAAGACCGCGTTTAACACCCCCAGAGGGCACTTCGAATATTTGGTCATGCCTTTTGGGCTATCCAACTCCCCAGCGGTTTTCCAGGCACTCGTCAATGACGTGCTGAGAGATATGATTGATCAGTTCACATATGTTTACCTGGATGACATACGGATTTTTTCTTCTTCTCTCCAGGAACACGTTCAGCACGTCAGACGAGTGCTTCAGAGGTTGTTGGAGAATGGACTTTTTGTCAAGGCGGAGAAATGCATTTTTCATGCACAATCCGTTCCATTCCTAGGTTACATCATCTCGACTGAAGGTATTCACATGGATCCTGACAAGGTTAAGGCTGTGGTGGATTGGCCAAGCCCAGATTCACGTAAGGCTCTACAGAGGTTTCTGGGATTCGCCAATTTCTACCGGCGTTTCGTTCGCAACTTTAGCCAGATAGTCGCTTCTCTTACCGCCTTAACCTCCCCCAGAGTGACGTTCAGGTGGTCCGATACAGCCGAAGCTGCATTCGCCAAACTCAAGAGTCGCTTTGTTTCGGCCCCCATCCTCATAGCTCCCGATCCCTCACGTCAGTTCGTGGTGGAGGTGGACGCTTCAGAGGTGGGGGTAGGTGCGGTACTTTCCCAACGTTCCTCTTCGGACGACAAGATGCACCCTTGCGCGTTCCTGTCCCATCGGTTATCACCTGCGGAACGCAACTACGACATTGGCAACAGAGAGTTGTTGGCAGTGAAGTTAGCACTGGAGGAGTGGCGCCATTGGTTAGAGGGTTGGGGGGTACCTTTTATAGTTTGGACCGATCACAAGAATTTGGAATATATCAGAACCGCCAAGCGACTCAACTTCAGGCAGGCGCGGTGGGCACCCTTTTTCGGACGTTTTGACTTCTCTCTCTCGTATCGCCCGGGTTCCAAGAATGTCAAACCCGATTCCCTTTCTCGCATTTTTGACCATTCCGAACGCCCATCCACTCCCGAGTGCATCCTACCCGGGACCCTAGTGGTCTCCACACTCACATGGGAGGTTGAATCGAGGGTCAAAACGGCCTTAGAAGGGGTAAAGCCTCCGTCCGGTTGCCCGCCTAATCGGTTGTTTGTGCCGGAGGGGTGTCGGTCCGATGTTATTCGGTGGGGGCATTGTTCCAACGTAGCGTGTCATCCAGGAGTCAGCCGCACTAGCTTTTTGGTTAAGCAACGCTTTTGGTGGCCACTGATGGCTCGTGACATTCACAGTTTTGTCTTGGCTTGCTCGGTTTGTGCCACTGGGAAGACTTCTAATCGACCTCCAGATGGGTTACTCCAACCGCTGTCGGTCCCTTCGAGACCCTGGTCCCACATCGCGCTAGATTTTGTTACCGCGGCTCATTTTATTCCCTTGCCTAAATTACCATCTGCCAAGGAGACAGCGGTAACTGTCGTGGATCACGTCTTTCGCTTACATGGCCTGCCGATGGACGTAGTTTCTGACAAGGGGCCCCAATTTGTGTCCAAGTTTTGGCAAGAGTTTTGTAGGTTACTGGGAGCGAATGTCAGTCTGTCTTCAGGGTTTCATCCCCAGAGCAACGGTCAAACGGAGAGGGCCAACCAAGATTTGGAGAGAGTGTTGCGATGTTTGGTTTCTAAGAATCCCTCTTCCTGGAGTCAACAACTCTCTATGGTTGAGTACGCTCACAATTCGTTGCCAGTGGCAGCCACGGGTCTCTCTCGGTTTGAGTGTAGTTTAGGTTACCAGCCACCTATCTTTCCCAGTACGGAGTTCGAGGTCACTGTGCCCTCCGCTCACGCTTTCATCCAGAGGTGCCGTCACGCATGGAGCAGAGCCCGTGACACTCTTCTCCGGGTGGGGGCGCGCACCAAGGCTAAGGCCGATCGCCGCCGGTCGAAGCCTCCGGTATATGTCGTTGGCCAAGGAGTGTGGCTTTCTACTAAGAACATTCCTGTAACAGTCCTGACCTGTTTTATGTTGTTTTTTATGTGTTTATGGTCAGGGCATGTGTTTTGGGTGGGCAGTCTATGTTATCTGTTTCTATGTTGGTTTTGGGTTACCTGGTATGGCTCTTGATTAGAGGCAGGTGGTTTGCATTTTCCTCTAATTAAGAGTCATATTTAGGTAGGGCGTTCTCACTGTTTGTTGGTGGGTGATTGTCTCCTGTGATGTCTCTCGTGTTGTCGATGTTTTTCACATATGGGGCTGTTTGGTTGTTCGTGCGTTTTTGATGTAACGTTCCTGTCCGTGAGTTTACGTTTATGTAATGTAAGTTTATGTTCAGGTTTCGTTCTACGTCGTTTTTGTTATTTTGTAAGTTTGTTAAAGTATTTGTTTTCGTGTTGCCATCTTCATCGTTGTTTTAAAATAAAAGATGGCTTATTTCCCTGAAACCGCATTTTGGTCTGAAGATCCTTCTCTCCTCACCTCATCCGAGGATGAGGAAAGCGACAGCCTTAACAGAATCACCCACCACGCTAAGACCAAGCGGTATGGGAATGCTCGACGGAGCAACAAGAACTTCTGGACTTGGGAGGAGATCCTGGACGGTAGAGGACCTTGGGCTCAACCAGGGGAATATCGCCGTCCAAAGGAGGAGTTGGAAGCAGCGAAGGCTGAGAGGCGCTGGTATGAGGAGGCAGCGCGACGACGCGGTTGGGAGCCCGTGAGTCAGACCAAAAAATTTCTTGGGGGGGGGGGGCACACGAGGAGTGTGGCAAAGCCGGGTAGGATACCCGAGCAAACTCCCCGTGCTTACCGTGGAGGTAGAAGGCGTCGTACTGGTAAGACACCGTGTTATGCGGTAAAGCGCACGGTGTCCCCAGTACGCGTGCTTAGCCCAGTGCGGGCTATTCCACCTTGCCGCACTGGGAGGGCTAGGTTGGGCATCGAGCCGGATGTCATGAAGCCGGCCCAACGTAGCTGGTCTCCAGTACGTCTCCTCGGGCCGGCGTACATGGCACCAGCCTTACAGGTGGTGTCCCCGGTTCGCCTGCATAGCCCAGTGCGGGCTATTCCACCTCACCGCACTGGCAGGGCTACGGGGTCCATTCAACCTGGTAAGGTTGGGGAGGCTCGGTGCTCAAGAGCACGTGTCCTCCTTCACGGTCCGGTAGACCCGGTGCCACCTCCATGTACCAGTCCTCCGGTGGCAGCCCCCCGTACCAGGCTGTCTCTCCGGGTTCTCTCTCCTGCTGTTTCCTCCTCTCCAGCGCAGCCAGTGCCTAGACCACGCACCAGGCTGTCTCTCCTTCTCCTCCCTACAGAGCTATCCGTCTCCCCAGCGCCATCTGAGCCATCCGTCTCCCCAGCGCCATCTGAGCCATCCGTCTCCCCAGCGCCATCTGAGCCATCCGTCTCCCCAGCGCCATCTGAGCCATCCGTCTCCCCAGCGCCGTCTGAGCCATCCGTCTGCCATGAGCCTGCAAAGCCGCCCGTCTGTCATGAGCCTGCAAAGCCGCCCGTCTGCCTTGAGCCTACAGAGCCGTCCGCCAGACAGGAGCCGCTAGAGCCGCCCGCCAGACAGGAGCCGCTAGAGCCGCCCGCCAGACAGGATCTGCCAGAGCCGCCAACCAGACAGGATCTGCCAGAGCCGCCAACCAGACAGGATCTGCCAGAGCCGCCAACCAGACAGGATCTGCCAGAGCCGCCAACCAGACAGGATCTGCCAGAGCCGCCAACCAGACAGGATCTGCCAGAGCCGCCAACCAGACAGGATCTGCCAGAGCCGCCAGCGAGCCATGACCAGCCAGAGCCGTCCTGCCATGACCAGCCAGAGCCGTCCTGCCAGGACCTGCCAGAGCCGTCCAGCCAGGACCTGCCAGAGCCGTCCAGCCAGGACCTGCCAGAGCCGTCCTGCTATGACCTGCCAGAGCCGTCCAGCCAGGACCTGCCAGAGCCGTCCAGCCAGGACCTGCCAGAGCCGTCCAGCCAGGACCTGCCAGAGCCGTCCAGCCAGGACCTGCCAGAGTCCCTCAGCCGGGACCTGCCAGAGTCCTTCAGCCGGGATCTGCCCCTTGTCCCGGTGCTGCCCCTTGTCCCGGTGCTGCCCCTTGTTCCGGTGCTGCCCCTTGTCCCGGTGCTGCCCCTTGTCCCGGTGCTGCCCCTTGTTCCGGTGCTGGTCCTTATCCTGGTGCTGCCCCTTGTTCCGGTGCTGCCCCTTGTCCCGGTGCTACCCCTTGTCCCGGTGCTGCCCCTTGTCCCGGTGCTGCCCCTTGTCCCGGTGCTGGCCGTTTATTTAGGGGAAGGTAGTGTTAGGGTGGTCATTAGAAGGGGTAGACAGAAGAGAGGAGTGACTATGGTGGTGTGGGGACAGCGTCCTGAGCCGGAACCACCACCGTGGTCAACTGCCCACCCGGACCCTCCCCTGGACTTTGTGCTGGTGCGCCCGGCGTTCGCACCTTGAGGGGGGGGTTCTGTAACAGTCCTGACCTGTTTTATGTTGTTTTTTATGTGTTTATGGTCAGGGCATGTGTTTTGGGTGGGCAGTCTATGTTATCTGTTTCTATGTTGGTTTTGGGTTACCTGGTATGGCTCTTGATTAGAGGCAGGTGGTTTGCATTTTCCTCTAATTAAGAGTCATATTTAGGTAGGGCGTTCTCACTGTTTGTTGGTGGGTGATTGTCTCCTGTGATGTCTCTCGTGTTGTCGATGTTTTTCACATATGGGGCTGTTTGGCTGTTCGTGCGTTTTTTATGTAACGTTCCTGTCCGTGAGTTTACGTTTATGTAATGTAAGTTTATGTTCAGGTTTCGTTCTACGTCGTTTTTGTTATTTTGTAAGTTTGTTAAAGTATTTGTTTTCGTGTTGCCATCTTCATCGTTGTTTTAAAATAAAAGATGGCTTATTTCCCTGAAACCGCATTTTGGTCTGAAGATCCTTCTCTCCTCACCTCATCCGAGGATGAGGAAAGCGACAGCCTTAACAATTCCACTCCGATCCGTTTCGAACAAGCTTGCCCCCAAATTTATCGGGCCGTTTAAAGTCACCAGGATCATTAGTCCGGTGGCGGTCCGGCTCAAGCTTCCTCCGGCGTATAGGAGAATTCATCCTACCTTTCATGTGTCTAAAATAAAACCTGTGTTTCAGGCACGCATTAACCCGCCGGTCCCGGTTCCCCCGCCGCCACGACTTGTTGATGGGGAACCCACCTTTTCTGTCAATCGTATTTTGGACTCTAGAAGGAGGGGACGCGGAATCCAGTACCTGGTGGACTGGGAGGGTTACGGTCCGGAGGAGAGAAGTTGGGTACCTGCTAGGGACATTCTGGATCACTCCCTTATCGATGATTTCAATCGACAGGTAAATTCGCCTGGGAACGCCAAGAGGCGTTCCAAGGGGGGGGTATTGTCACGGTTCATGAATCCACTGCCTCCCTCTCTCTCTCTCTCTCTTTCTCTTTCTCTTTTTCTCTCTCTCTCTCTCTCTCTCTCTCTCTCTCTCTCTCTCTCTCCCGTGTTTGTGTGGGCGTGGTTCCCAATCTCGGCCTGATTGTCTGCGCCAGCTGGAATCACTTATCTTCTCTTTATATGTTCTGTAATCAGTGTTTCTTGTTGTCAGATCATTGTTACTTCCCTGAGGTTGTGTCGTGTGTCTGGGCTCTTTCTCTCGGCGCCCTTGTGTGGATTATCTTCTGGGCTCCTTCCTACCCATCCGGACACATTCCCCTGGATTTCTCAGCACGCTATCATCGGTATATGCGCCATAGTTCCTGGGTCGGATTCCGTCTGAGTACAGTCTGTCTGTCCTGTTGCTGCTGTAAACTGTATTTCATTAAACCATCGTTGCTTGCATCTTGCATCCGCCTCTGTGTTGTCACAGTTCTCTCTCCAGTCTCTCCAGTCGTATCTCCTGGATCCTCTACATCAGTCCTAGTAGGAGTGGTTGTGGGTCTGGTTGTTGCTGGTGTTCTACTGGTCATTCTCCTGGTCCTGCTGGTGAGATATCAAAACAGCAAAGGTGAGACTTTTACTATTTCTCAATTAATGTTTAATTCATGTTTAGGAGCGAAATTTCTAAATAAAAATAAAAATAGTTGAAGAAAGTTCAGTTCATAACACAATGTTTTTGACATTACAGGTTCCTGTTTCAACAGAACATTCTGGTGAGTACACCTGTCTCTCGACTATATTGATACACAGTATTCTCTGTGCTTCTTAAGCTGCGTATCTCTCTCCCTGTAGGCCCACTCAGACCCAGAGCACCAACCAGGACCCCCAACAGGAACAAGGATCTACCCAGGGCCAGGCTCCTGATATTGTGTACACATGTCTGCAGCATGGTCAGTCTCTCATCCCAGACCTCTACCACTCCTCTCTATGTAACCTCATACACTGACTCATCAACATCCACTTTGTATAACAACATGTTACCATATTCTTTGTCCGTAGACAAGCTGAGGGAGAACCAACCAACCTAAGATTTCTCTCTCTTCTCTGACCAACAGGTGACACTAACATCTATGATACGATCAATTCCTCAGACCACCATGGTAATGGTAGTGTAATGTAATGTTTTCAGTATGAATGTGTAGTAGACTGCTGTTCTTCATTTAACATGACATGTAGTTTGACTAAGTTGAGGTGTTTGTGTATTATCTCTCAGATGCTGCTGGTGCTTCTGCTGCTGGACCAAGTCATGTGACTTACGCCCAGATTCCACTGAAAAAGTTGGACAAGAAAAAGAAAGGTGACTCTCAACTGTGACATATATTGATACAAAAAAATGTAGCAGTGTATCTAAGATGAGTTAAAATATGCACATACATACAGTACCAGTTTGGAGACACCTACTCATTCAAGTTTTTTTTCTTCTATTTTCTACATTGTATAATAATAGCGAAGACATCAAAACTGTGAAATAACACATATGGAATCAAACGCATTAAGAAGGAAGTAAATTCCACAAATTAACTTTTAACAAGGCACACCAGTTAATTGAAATGCATTCCAGGTGTCTACTTCATGAAGCTGGTTGAGAGAATACCAAGAGTGTGCAAAGCTGTCATCAAGGCTGTCACGCCCTGGCCTTAGTTATCTTTGTTTTCTTGATTATTTTTGTTAGGTCAGGGTGTGACATGGGGAATGTAGGGGTTTTGTATGTTTATGGGGTTTTGTCTAGTCTAGGTGTTTGTATGTCTATGGCTGCCTAGATTGGTTCTCAGTTAGAGGCAGCTGTTTATCATTGTCTCTGATTGGGAATCATATTTAGGCAGCCATATTCATTGGGTATGTCGTGGGTGATTGTCTATGTGTAGTGTTTGTGTCAGCACTATTTGTTTATAGCGTCACGTTCGTTCGTTCGTTTGTTGTGTTGTAGTTTGTTTAAGTGTGCTTCATTTCAAAGGCAAAGGGTGGCTACTTTTTGGGGGATTACATGATTCCATACATGTAATTTCATAGTTTGGACACACCTACTCATTCAAGGGTTTTTCTTACATTTTTACTATTTTCCACATTGTAGAATAATATTGGAGACATCAAAACTTTGGACTGTTAGTGTGTGTGTATATATATATATATATATATATATATATATATATATATACTGCTCAAACAACACTTAAACAACACAATGTAACTCCAAGTTAATCACACTTCTGTGAAATCAAACTGTCCACTTAGGAAGCAACACTGATTGACAATAAATTTCACATGCTGTTGTGCAAATGGAATAGACAACAGGTGGAAATTATAGGCAATTAGCAAGACACCCCCAATAAAGGAGTGGTTCTGCAGGTGGTGACCACAGACCACTTCTCAGTTCCTATGCTTCCTGGCTGATGTTTTGGTCACTTTTGAATGCTGGCGGTGCTTTCACTCTAGTGGTAGCATGAGACGGAGTCTACAACTCACACAAGTGGCTCAGGTAGTGCAGCTCATCCAGGATGGCGCATCAATGCGAGCTGTGGCAAGAAGGTTTGCTGTGTCTGTCAGCGTAGTATCCAGAGCATGGAGGCGCTACCAGGAGACAGGCCAGTACATCAGAAGACGTGGAGGAGGCCGTAGGAGGGCAACAACCCAGCAGCAGGACCGCTACCTCCGCCTTTGAGCAGGAGGAGCACTGCCAGAGCCCTGCAAAATGACCTCCAGCAGGCCACAAATGTGCATGTGTCTGCTCAAACGGCCAGAAACAGACTCCATGAGGGTGATATGAGGGCCCGACGTCCACAGGTGGGGGTTGTGCTTCCAGCCCAACACCGTGCAGGACGTTTGGCATTTGCCAGAGAACGCCAAGAGTGGCAAATTCGCCACTGGCGCCCTGTGCTCTTCACAGATGAAAGCAGGTTCACACTGAGCACGTGACAGACGTGACAGAGTCTGGAGACGCCGTGGAGAACGTTCTGCTGCCTGCAACATCCTCCAGCATGACCGGTTTGGTGGTGGGTCAGTCATGGTGTGGGGTGGCATTTCTTTGGGGGGCCTCCATGTGCTCGCCAGAGGTAGCCTGACTGCCATTAGTTACCGAGATGAGATCCTCAGACCCCTTGTGAGACCATATGCTGGTGCGGTTGGCCCTGGGTTCCTCCTAATGCAAGACAATGCTAGGCCTCATGTGGCTGGAGTGTGTCAGCAGTTCCTGCAAGAGGAAGGCATTAATGCTATGGACCGCCCGTTCCCCAGACCTGAATCCAATTGAGCACATCTGGGACATCATGTCTCGCTCCATCCACCAACGCCACGTTGCACCACAGACTGTCCAGGAGTTGGCGGATGCTTTAGTCCAGGTCTGGGAGGAGATCCCTCAGGAGACCATCCTCCACCTCATCAGGAGCATGCCCAGCCGTTGTAGGGAGGTCATACAGGCACGTGGAGGCCACACACACTACTGAGCCTCATTTTGACTTGTTTTAAGGACATTACATCAAAGTTGGATCAGTCTGTAGTGTGGTTTTCCACTTTAATTTTGAGTGTGACTCCAAATCCAGACCTCCATGGGTTGATAAATTTGATTTCCATTGATAATTTTGGTGTGATTTTGTTGTCAGCACATTCAACTATGTAAAGAAAAAAGTATTTAATAAGAATATTTCATTCATTCAGATCTAGGATGTGTTATTTTAGTGTTCCCTTTATTTTTTTGAGCAGTGTATATATATTTACAAATTCTCTACTGCTCTTCTTCCTCCTCAGAAAAGCTAAATTATCCAAATGAAAATCCAGTCTATTCCGAGGTGAAGACAGGGAAAGCCACAGGTAAGACCCATTCTACAGGTTGGCAGTC
Source organism: Salvelinus fontinalis (assembly GCF_029448725.1). Taxonomy (NCBI): domain Eukaryota; kingdom Metazoa; phylum Chordata; class Actinopteri; order Salmoniformes; family Salmonidae; genus Salvelinus; species Salvelinus fontinalis. The sequence continues at coordinate 19,665,020 of NC_074700.1, read as the reverse complement.
ATTTAAACCGTAATTGTCTCTGAGTTTGATGTTGTGGCAGAATAAAATATGCAATAAGCTAATTCCTTCATTTGTTTATTGGAAATGTCCATTGTCAGCAGCAGCTGGACCTGTTGATGTGACCTATGCAGATGTTGTCCTCCAAAAGAAGGTCAAAGCCAAGAAGAAGAGAGGTAAGATTGGACATCACTCCCTTATATATTCACTCTATCAGAACCGCACTCCTCTTTGACCCATATTAAATACTGTATGTAAGGGATCATCATAACCTCACAACTCTAACTGTGTATTGTATAACTGTATATTATTCTGTATAACTGTAAAATGATGCTGATGTTTTATCCTCACCCCTATAGAAACAGCAACCCCATCTGAGACAGAATCTGTCTTTTCTCTAGTGAAGCCATACACAGTCCCCGGTAAGACTACATCAACAATCTATAGAAAGGGTATGAAACTATATTTAAGTATGTCTTATCAAACAAACTGGTGAGAACATTTCTGATCACGTTACCTTTTTATGATCCAAGTGATGAATTTGGGATTATAGTGTTGATGTTAACATACTTTTGGATTTGCAATCCCATAGCAAATTACAGTGCATTCGGAAAGTATTCAGACCCCTTGACCTTTTCCACATTTTGTTACATTACAGCCTTATTCTAAAATGTATTAAATATATTTTTTCCCCAGCAATCTACACACAAAACCACATAATGGCAAAGCAAAAACTGTTTTGTCAATTATAATTTTATTTTTTACAAATGTATAAAAAATACTTTATTTACATAAATATTCAGACCCTTTGTTATGAGACTCAAAATTGAGCTCAGGTGCATCCTGTTCCCATTGATCATCCATGACATGTTTCTACAACTTGATTGGAGTCCACCTGTAGTAAATTCAATTGATTGGACATGATTTGGAAAGGCACACACCTGTGTATATATATATGGTCCCACATTTGACAGTGCATGTCAGAACCAAAACCAAGCCATGAGGTCGAAGGAATTGTCTGTAGAGCTCCAAGACAGGATTGTATTGAGGCACAGATCTGGGTAAGGGTACCAAAAAATGTCTGCAGCATTGAAGGCTTGAACTTTGTAGTTCTCCCTATAGATTTTGCGATGACGTAGTGTCCCCATGAGTGACAGAACACTGAGCCAATCACGGTGCAACTAGAGAAGATTACAAACCCCTATTCTCTGTATTTTCCGCTGGCTGTCCCTCCACCACAGAAAGCACTGAGCTAGAAGGAAACACCTGCATTTTTGAGCTGCCTTGCTCAAGAAAGCAAAAAAGAGACCATGTTTGTAGCCGGCTTTATTAACTCAACATTTGAGTACATTTTTTTTGTGCTGTTACATTGTTTGCAAACTGACATGTGACACGTATTAATGCCAAAATAACATGCAAAACATGTAACAGGTGGTGCTCTGTTTGAATTCTCATTTATGGAGTTAGGGAAATCAAGTCTGAAATTATGAAGTGGAAATTACAAACTTTAGAAGTCTTTTTTAAACCTTTAAATGTCCTGCTCCAACAAGGTGATCAACGTAAGATGCTACATCTGCATGATGCTAATATGTAATTACATGTAAAGCTCATATATCAAAGTATACTGTATCTATTCAAAGTATATCTCTAAAAAGGTCCTCTGGGGAGATGGAGGGATAAATAACTTTGTGTGGTGATATGTTGCAGGTCCTTGAGGGAGATGGAGGGATAAATAACTTTGTGTGGTGATATGTTGCAGGTCCTTGAGGGAGATGGAGGGATAAATAACTTTGTGTGGTGATATGTTACAGGTCCTTGAGGGAGATGGAGGGATAAACAACTTTGTGTGGTGATATGTTACAGGTCCTTGAGGGAGATGGAGGGATAAATAACTTTGTGTGGTGATATGTTACAGGTCCTTGAGGGAGATGGAGGGATAAATAACTTTGTGTGGTGATATGTTACAGGTCCTTGAGGGAGATGGAGGGATAAATAACTTTGTGTGGTGATATGTTAGAGGTCCTTGAGGGAGATGGAGGGATAAATAACTTTGTGTGGTGATATGTTACAGGTCCTTGAGGGAGATGGAGGGATAAATAACTTTGTGTGGTGATGTGTTACAGGTCCTTGAGGGAGATGGAGGGATAAATAACTTTGTGTGGTGATATGTTACAGGTCCTTGAGGGAGTAGGAGGGATACACCAGAAGAGCAGGAGCAACCTGGGAACATGGATAATATGTACATGCTTGATGCATCATTCAAACAATTTTATAAACTCAGTGTTTTTTATCCAATTGTAATAATACTATGCATATATTAGTATCTGGGACAGAGTAGGAGGCAGTTCACTATGGGCACGCAATTCATCCAAAAGTGAAAATGCTGCCCCCTATATCAAAAAAGTTAATGATTAACATGTTTAAAAAGTCGTAAATCTATGCTTAATATAACTTTTGGTATATTTGGCATTTTTATACATATTCTGCATGAAGAAAGCAATAATTAATCAACATCCTGCTGTAAATAAATAGACACTACCTGATATTAAATTGGAAATGCAGAGTCTGTAGCCATTCAGCTATGGGTGTCACAGCACTATAATAATGATACAAGTATTATCAGCTTACCAAACCAAACAGATTTGCAGGTCTTCTGTTTCTCACATTTATTGATGAATTCATTTTCCATCATGAAAATGTATCCCCAATCCAATACCTTCTTCAATACCACAAAAAAACGGACAAATACAGCTTTTTACGCCAATCTGGCACCCCTCAGAAAATCTGACATAGTACCAGTATCCCAAAATATTAAGCGAAACCAAGCATAGAAAACAGCATTGCCACTAATAAAAAAAAAAACATAAAGCTACTGTTAAATTAAGTATATCAGTGACAACCTAGTTAATTAACTATATTGGGTTGTTAACAAGTAGTTTTTTTCTAAGTAAATGTGGGACACAAAAAGTCCAAAATGTATTGCTCCAATAACTTTCAAAAGATTGTTCTGAAGTTCGCCCCCCAACAATGTATTGTCCTATGAATGAAGTCGCACAAAAATGTGTCTTTTCCTACGAATTAAGTCTCACAAAAACTTACGAAATCTGCTGAAATACTTGTTTTGTCAGACAGACAGTAGTGAGGTCATTGTGTCACTTCTCCTATGAAACAGAAGCAGGTTGCCACAGAGACCAATAGACACAGGAAGAGACGTTACCACAAGATGTTACCTGAAACATAGAAGGGGGCCGTTGTCAGTAAGTTAGGACCCACTTCCTCCTGAAAATACACAAGTGGGAGGGTGTTTCATGTACCTCAGCCACACTGAGCAATGGGCATGGAAGATAACTCATGCAGACCCTTCTGCAGGCATGCAACACCTACATGAAAATACACACACTGCTCTGATACCATCAGAATGATAAGCTCAGTAACAGACCCCAAACACACCCACTCCTGATGGTCTAACTCTCAAGCTGAGTGAAGGGGGATTTTCAGAGAACTAATATAGATTGTGACTTCCTTTTCAACTAACATACAGGGATTCTATTCTAGAACATAAGCCCTCATCAAAGGAAGTCTCTTTCTCTCTTCTCTACTCTTCTCTGTGTGTCTTGGTGAGTCTAGCTAGCTACCAGTCATTCACAGAGAGATAGGGAGGACATACAGACAGAGGAAACAGACAACATACAACGCCTAACAGAGATGTCTGGTGGTCCCCTCTCCTCCTTCTCCAAACAGGGAATACTCCTACTCTCTATCCTCCACTATGGTTAGTATTGTATGGAATCTTTACTTTCTGCTGCTCATGTTTTGTATCTATTAAATGTGCTTGCTTGTATGTTAAATTTAATAATACAGTTAGCTTTCGCTAACTTCCTTGTTAGTGTTTTGTAGTTTCTCCTAAGGTACTATATTGATACAATTATTTTTTAATGAAACACATTCACATATATTTGATGCGAGTGTCATTGGTGTAGTTGGGTCAGCAGCTTTTTGTAATGCTTCCAGAAGCAAGATATCTTATGATCCTGTGCTAGACGCAGATGATTCATTTAATTTAAGGTGATACCAGATTGTATCCAATTACTGTTTATAAGTCGTCCCTTAAAAAAGCCTCAACGCTAAACAATAAGACAAGGACAAGTATAGATATGTCCTCAATTGTAGTTATCTTTGTATTTTTTTCTTACTTCATGACAGAGTTATTTATTTCTAAAGTTTAATAAGATATGATTGTAGACTTCCCCCAGCAGGCCAATCAAAACTTCTGCATCTTATTAATAACAACTTATAATACAGTATATGGTTGTAGACTGCCATGTAATAATCACCGTTTCCCATGTGTGTATATACAGTGCACTCGGTATTCAGACCCCTTTTCCACATTTTGTTACATTACAGCCTTGTTACCTTGTTGAACTGAAAGAAAATGTGAAACAGTTGGGAAATGTTGTAGTAAACTTATGGATCTGCTGTTTAGGGAGCGTGTATATGAAAAAGTAATTTCCAGGGTAGATATGCCTGAGTATAAGTAAGAGCTGTGAACACTACAAGCGACAAGACACCTCAAGAGAGATACACTATAAAGAAGAAAGAAATAAAACATGGATTTGTTAACCTCTCTATACCCTCTCTAGGGTATGCGGGACGTTAGCGTATTTTACACCATTTTAAAGCTACACTTGTTGTAAATCCAGACCTACTTCCCAGGCCTCTGATAACTGTATAGGTTTTGGAAAATTGGTTACATAATTAAAACTTTTGTTATTCCTATACAGTGGGGCAAAAAAGTATTTAGTCAGCCACCAATTGTGCAAGTTCTCCCACTTAAAAAGATGAGGCCAGAAAATCACATTGTAGGATTTTTTATGAATTTATTTTCAAATTTTGGTGGAAAATAAGTATTTGGTCACCTACAAACAAGCAAGATTTCTGGCTCTCACAGACCTCTTTAAGAGGCTCCTCTGTCCTCCACTCCTTACCTGTATTAATGGCACCTGTTTGAACTTGTTATCAGCATAAAAGACACCTGTACACAACCTCAAACAGTCACACTCCAAACTCCACTATGGCCAAGACCAAAGAGCTGTCAAAGGACACCAGAAACAAAATTGTAGACCTGCACCAGGCTGGGAAGACTGAATCTGCAATAGGTAAGCAGCTTGGTTTGAAGAAATCAACTGTGGGAGCAATTATTAGGAAATGGAAGACATACAAGACCACTGATAATCTCCCTCGATCTGGGTCTCCACGCAAGATCTCACCCCGTGGGGTCAAAATGATCACAAGAACGGTGAGCAAAAATCCCAAAACCACACGTGGGGGCCCTAGGGAATGACCTGCAGAAAGCTGGTACCAAAGTAACAAAGCCTACCATCAGTACCACACTACGCCGCCAGGGACTCAAATCCTGCAGTGCCAGACGTGTCCCCCTGCTTAAGCCAATACATGTCCAGGCCCGTCTGAAGTTTGCTAGAGAGCATTTGGATGATCCAGAAGAAGATTGGGAGAATGTCATATGGTCAGATGAAACCAAAATATAACTTTTTGGTAAAAACTCAACTCGTCGTGTTTGGAGGACAAAGAATGCTGAGTTGCATCCAAAGAACACCATACCTACTGTGAAGCATGGGGGTGGAAACATCATGCTTTGGGGCTGTTTTTCTGCAAAGGGACCAGGACGACTGATCCGTGTAAAGGAAAGAATGAATGGGGCCATGTATCGTGAGATTTTGAGTGAAAACCTCCTTCCATCAGCAAGGGCTTTGAAGATGAAACGTGACTGGGTCTTTCAGCATGACAATGATCCCAAACACACCGCCCGGGCAACGAAGGAGTGGCTTTGTAAGAAGCATTTCAAGGTCCTGGAGTGGCCTAGCCAGTCTCCAGATCTCAACCCCATAGAAAATCTTTGGAGGGAGTTGAAAGTCCGTGTTGCCCAGCAACAGCCCCAAAACATCACTGCTCTAGAGGAGATCTGCATGGAGGAATGGGCCAAAATACCAGCAACAGTGTGTGAAAACCTTGTGAAGACTTACAGGAAACGTTTGACATCTGTCATTGCCAACAAAGGGAATATAACAAAGTATTGATAAACTTTTGTTATTGACCAAATACTTATTTTCCACCATAATTTGCAAATAAAATCATAAAAAATCCTACAATGTGATTTTCTGGATTTTTTTTCTCATTTTGTCTGTCATAGTTGAAGTGTATCTATGATGAAAATTACAGGCCTCTCATCTTTTTAAGTGAGAGAACTTGCACATTTGATGGCTGACAAATACTTTTTTGCCCCAAAGACAGAGCTCGATCTTTTAATGGTCACATTTTCAATAGATAGGTCCTGTTATGTGGAGATAGCCCCACTCTCTGCCATTACAGACAATGGACCTATAGAGTTTTTCATCTCAGGCCATGGCTACCTGGACCTCAACAACACCTTATTACGTTACGTCTCAAAGTGACCAGAAGAGATGGGACCAATTTATCAAACGATGCCAAAGTGAGTCTCATTAATTACCCCTTGGTGACCATCTTCTCCCAAGTGGATGTGACTTTGGGTGAATGCCTTATCAGTCAAAGCAGTGCCACCTATCCTTATCGAGCTATCCTGGAATGTTTACTAAACTACTCTGAAGACACTCTGAAGACAGAATTCAGCGCTGGGCTGTTTAGCAGGAGCTTCTATGGAAGACATAGACCCCACAACTGGTGAAAACCAAGGACTGGAGGCTCGTGCTTGCTACTGTGCAGCCTCTCTCGAGTTTCATCTGCTAGGTCCTTTACACTCTGACATTTTCCTTGAAGAACGTTTACTCTTAAATTCGGTTGATTTAACAATAAAATGAACAAGGGCCAAGGATGAGTTTTGTCTGATGTCTGCCCAAGACGGTGACTTTAGTTTAAAAGTGTTGGTGGCTACGCTTTTTATTTAAAAAGTGTCTGTATCTCCAGCAGATCGTCTTGGTCATTCACAGGCTTTGATGAAAAGAAATGCCCTTTACCCTCTCCAAAGAATTACCATGAAAACATTCAGCATACCTGTGGGGAGTAGAATCTGCAGTCAAGAAAACCTGTTTTAGGCCCGTTACACCGCTACATCGTTATAGGATTGGTTGATCACTCCTCTAATACAGGCAGCTTACATAAAAAACGTACATTTTAAACACTTCAATGCAGAGTATGTAGCTCTCTGTCAGGACGGACGTCAGGTCCCTGCTAAGGCTTTCCAACCGCAATTTAATAACCAGATATCTGTGCGAGAATTTTACAATCTATTCCTGGCTACAGGGAGGCATCTAAAAGATCTCTCTTTACCTATTGACAGAAACGATTTTGCAGAGGGTTACACATTGTATGCTTTCAATTTATCACCTGATGATGACACCTCAGGAAATCTTTCTGTGGTGTCCCAAGGTAACCTCAGGCTGGAAATGTGTTTCCATACACCTTTAGATTGTTAGTATGATTGTTTATGCATGCTCTGATTCAATCTTGTAAGTGAATGCCCGAAGACAGGTCTTCGTGGAGTATTATTAATTAACATATTAAGGATCATTGAGCAAAACATGAATACCTAAGATCTACATGGTCTCATGAGCCGCTTGATAGGAAAACAATTTTGCGGAGTATGGGCTTGTGGTTAACTACCTATTGAGAAATGGAAGGATCGACCAGCCATGTTTATTGTCAATACCCATCCTAAACACATGCCTGGTGAACATTGGCTAGCTGTGACATTAGAAGATGATGATGGAGCTAGTAAAATCACAACCTTTTTTGATTCCTATGGCTTCCCCCCCGGATTTTCACATTTCCCCCCCATCTATTAATAAACAGTTTTTGAACAAAAATGAATCAAAGATCTGCTACAGCATCAAACAAGTACAGATAACCTTTCCACTACATGTGGTCAACACTGTGTTTTCTACCTATGCCAAAGAGCCCATGGAGTTTCTTTTGAAGATGTTATGTCTCTTTATAATGATGATTTAAGAAGTGATGATAGCGCCGTAAATTGTTTTGTCAGAAAATATCTAAAGTGTTTAAGTATGTGTCCTTTATGACCCTATAATCAATGTGTATGCTCACGTCAAATGTTTAAAGAATGTGAGAAATGTTAAATTATATCATTTTTTTAAATTGAATTTATTGAATTTAATCAATAGTCATTCAAAAGTCTAACCACGCTGAGAGATCAGGATTAGGTGTAGGTCCGGAGGCGTTCAGGGGTGAGGACTCATCCATAAATTAGTTATTAATAACCCATTCAAAAGGGGGAGGGGTTCCAAGAACATCTTTAGGGGTGCTGTAGCTCTTTGAAGGGTTTTGTTTTAAAGTTTGAATCTGTTGGCGAAGCTTATAGTTTGGTACAACCGAGAGTGGAATGTTGAGGACTCACCCCTGAGTGTCTCTACTTTTCAAATGCCCTTTACATTTGAGGTGGCAGGTAGCCTAGTGGTTAGAGTGTTGGACTAGTAACCGGAAGGTTGCAAGATCAAATCCCCGAACTGACAAGGTATAAATCTGCCCCTGAACAAGGCAGTTAACCTACCATCATTGAAAGTAAGCATTTGTTCTTAACTGACTTGCCTAGTTAAACTAAGATGTTGGGTATGGTCTATTTTAAAGTTTGTACATTTTGGAACATTTTTCGTAGCAGTAGGAGGAACGGCATGTACGATGACAATCCTCACATGGTGTAACGGCTCCATCAGACATTTTTCATCCTGACACACTGAACAGTTATAACGACAAGAGTGTCCCTGTGGGGTGTTGCCTGAATGACATGATGGACAAATATGGTGTTCCTAAGAAAGCTCTGATGTTGGTAATACCATAAAAATGGTTGTTTTGCACATAAAAGTACAGAATATGAGGTTGAGGGTTCTTCTGGAATTTCAAGAGAGCTGAATTAGCGCTACTATGGTACAAAACCACAATCTTGATGTTCAGCAAATTTTCAAGTTTGACTATGTCAGAGAAAGCCACTGGCTCATGTATACATAGATCTACAGCCTTTCGGAGGTCACTAGCCTTTTGTAAAGCATCTGGATCAGTACATACAGGAGTGAGTAAATGTTATAGACCTTTTGCAAAACATAACTGATTACCAGGATTGTTACCGTTTATGAGATAGGACTGCTTCTTTTGTATCATTTCTGAATGCATGAGACCATCATGTTTCCTTCTCTGACCCCCTCCGCCTAGGGGTTGGCGGACTATTTGTACAACACGTTCTAAGGTCCTATCAGCTATGATGGATAAATTAGATTGAACAAGACGTTCCAACTGGGCTGTAAATTGTTCAAGATCTGCTTCACCATTTGGTAAAACAAGAGATACTGTGTTTTGCATACTATCACCACATATTTCAAGCTGTAAGACATCATGAGTTGTGGCAAAATCTGTAGCCCGTTCTAAAAGTTCTCCTAGAGTATCCAAAATCATCACATAAAAAGATGCATAATCTTGGCTCTGATTCATACATGTGAAATTAATATAACTGACGAATCTCTGTATTGTTAAATATATTGCGGTACAAAACACAGACACTTCTATCAATACCGTCCCCCATCTTATTTATTACACAATTTTCCAATTCATCAAAATCATAATTTGGTTGCTCATTGTCTTCATAGCCTGCAGGGCTTGTAGGTGCCATGTGTTTATGTGTGGGGGGTGTTGATGAAAGAGGGGTTAGCTCGTTAATTAGGTTAATTAAGGAGATCAGTTCTGGGGGTACCTGTGATAATGTGTGATTATGTGTAGGAGTTATAGTAGTTGTGAATGTAGGTGTGGGGGTTTGGCCCCTCTCGTTAATTAGGTTAATTAAGGAGATCAGTTCTGGGGGTACCTGTGATAATGTGTGATTATGTGTAGGAGTTATAGTAGTTGTGAATGTATGTGTGGGGGTTTGGCCCCTCTCGTTAATTAGGTTAATTAAGGAGATCAGTTCTGGGGGTACCTGTGATAATGTGTGATTATGTGTAGGAGTTATAGTAGTTGTGAATGTATGTGTGGGGGTTTGGCCCCTCTCGTTAATTAGGTTAATTAAGGAGATCAGTTCTGGGGGTACCTGTGATAATGTGTGATTATGTGTAGGAGTTATAGTTGTGAATGTATGTGTGGGGGTTTGGCCCCTCTCGTTAATTAGGTTAATTAAGGAGATCAGTTCTGTGCCTGTGATAATGTGTCATCATTTGCATGATTTAAAATAGGAGGTGAGTGTTGTTGTGTGGGGTGTGGTGTTGAAGGAGGGGTGATCTCATTAATTTGGTTAATTAAAGAGATCAGTTCTGGTGGTATTCTAGAAGTATCCATGTTACATACATATTTTATCGTTTGTTTGGGTGTTTTTTTTATCAGATTGGTGCTTATCAAGCGTGGCATGGTTTTCTTCCAGAAGGATAGATCTTGGCTGTACTGCCGTCTTAGTAAAGCAACCATACGTGTGTGTAGCTGGACTTCTCTGGCTTTTAGAGCCCTGTAAAAGGCTGTGAGAAACCTATCTTGAAGATCTATATCGTGATGCATGTTCTCACTGACGCTATCTTCAATAAGTATAGGCTCTACCTCAGAATTGAATGTATCAAGCTGATTAGCCGCATCATACAACACATCATCATCAAAAATACAAATGAGAAGACAATCATATTAAAAGTAATGTGAGAATTGCGTTGTGGAAAGCTTTTATACTGAACAAAAACAAAAACGCAACATGTAAAGTGTTGGTTCTGAAATAAAAGATTCCAGAAATGTTCCATGTGAACAAAAAGTTTATTTCTCTCAAATTCTGTACACACATTTCTTTACATCCCTGTTAGTGAGCATTTCTCCTTTGCCTAGATAATCTATCCACTTGACAGATGTGGCAAATCAAGAAGCTGATTAAACAGCATGATCATTACACAGGTGCATTTTATGCTGAGGACAATAAAAGGCCACTCTAAAATGTGCAGTTTTGTCACACAACACAATGCCGCAGATGACTTAAGTTTTGAGGGAGGGTGCAATTGGCATGCTGACTGCAGGAATGTTCACCAGAGCTGTTGCCAAAAAATGTAATGTTCATTTCTCTACCATAAACCACCTCCAACATTGATCTTACTGCCAAATGATCTAAAACAAACGGCCTCACAACCGCAGCCCAAATCTTCCACATCCGGTGCTGAGGAGTATTTCTCTCTGAAATAAAATGTATTTCAATTGACTGTTTTCCTTAAATTAACTGTAACTCAGTAAAAACATGTATTTCTAGATTAACACTTATTAAGAACATCCCTATCTGAATAAACAGGTGCAAACTCAGAGCCCAGTGAACCTCTTCTTCTCTCTTTAGGGACCTGGGCTGATGTCCCTCCAATGGACCAGTATGGCTTGAAGGGAGGTTCGGTGTGTCTGGCTGTTGCAGAACCCCCTGATCAACTAAAAGGAATTATGTGGAAGTTACAAAAGTATGTAATAGTTGATGATAAAGAGATCTCTCCTAAATTCAAGGAGAAGGTGGATTATTAAGAATTATTAAGAATCTGACGGACACAGACAGTGGAATTTACATTGCAAATGCAAAGAAAAAAGATTGGACAGATTCAACGTCTTCATACAGACTTAAGGTGTTGGGTGAGTTTAGTGATTTGTTGTGTTTTGGTAGTCTGCTATGTGATTCTGCTTTGCTTGAAATAGCGAATCTCCTTTAAAGTGTCTTCACCAGTCATACATGTAAAATGTATCTTTCTGAACTGTGTTGGTTGTTGTAGAAGCTGTTCCCATTCCAGCCATGCAGGTGACCTACTACAACTCAAGTACAGGACTTTGTAACATCACAGTGAATTGTTCAGGCTGGATGTTTTCTGTCTGTAATGGAGGTCAGTGCCCACTGTACCAGGATTCTCTGTCAGTCTCTGAGGTCAATATCACCGTTTCCAGTGGTAATGGATTCATCCAGTGTATCGTCAACAATCACATCAGTACAGAGACCAAATCACAACGGATGAAGGACATATGTCAGTTTAATTTACTAACTTCCACTTCCTGTGTGTTTGTCTATCATTATAAAAAAAATCTACAAAGTTGTAATATCATTGTTATATTCTTCTCCAGCAAAAATGTGGATAATGCTGTTTTTGTATGTATATGTGTGTACGTGTGTGTGTGTGTGTGTGTGTGACATCTCAGGTATTGGTGAGAAGAAGGGGATCGCTGCAGCATCACTAGTTGGCATCATTGTGTTCATTGTTACTGGTGGATTATTCTTAGTTGGTGTACGATGCATCATATCAACCAGAAGAAGGCGATCCCCTAAAGAAAAACTGCTACTGAAGGTACCCTCTCATTAATCTATGTTTTAAAAAACATAGTCTATAGACGCACCAGTGTGTAAATATATGTAACATAATAATAAAATCCACATACAAATCTGTCAGGTTAAGCTAGAGATATGTTTTTTTTTGCATGGGCTGCATCTCAATCAACCACAGATACGGAATGCCGCCATAGGCGGATGTGGTAGATTGAGATGCAGCCCATACTACAGCAGTGTTTGTCAGACCCTAAGACATTCCTGAAATCGGTTGTCTCAGGAAAACGTTTGTAGCGTCTGAACGGTTTGGGCTACAAACTAATGTGACCCCACTGTGGAAAGGGGAGCAATTTTTTTCTCCCATTTTGCTCTATGACCTGTTTGAAGGTAACCGGTACTGGTTAAAAGAAATTATGGAAGTTTGGAGGTATAGTTAAATATGTGGGTGGAAAAAAGCTAAAATATTTCCTGAGACACTTCAAAACCTTACTCATTATTTATTTGTTACTGTCTTTTTTGCCATTTATGAATGTGTTATTCAATGCGTTTCTATGGGATTTGGGACTTAAGGCCAAATTCAATATTTCATCAAAACATTTATAAATTCAAAATCAAATAGCTAAATGATGCATGGTATAACCATATTAAAGCAATTCCCCCAACGTCTTAGAGTCTATAGAATTTTAAACATTTTAAATAATTATAATTTTCATGTTATGATTGCTCATCTCCTAACAGGTCGTTGTTCCAGAAGTTGACAACCCAGTGAGCGCTATACCAGGAAGACCAGAACTCCATAACACCCCTGGATCTGAGGTGACATCTATCTATGTTACTGCAGTGAGACCAGGAGCAGTACCAGCAGCAGCAGGAGGAGAAGAGGGGCATCCAGGGGACAAGGAGTACACTTCACCAGAAGAGAGGAAAGAACCACAGTTCCCCCAACAGGCAGAGACAGTCTACAGCACCCTACAGATACCAGCTGCAGCACAGCGCCACCCAGTGGGAAAAGGAAATAATCTAAAGAAACCAGACACGGTGTACTGCACAATAGGAGACAAACTACCCTGCTAAACTACCCCTCCATCCCTCTCAGAGACCCCTGATGTTACATTGACTAAGATTTAACCCATAGACTCAGATACCGAACAGCAAACACAGGGGAAATTATGAAGGAGAGAGAATCGTGATAATGGCTTTTTACATTTTTTGTCTAATTTCATCCATATTTAAAGTGGCAATCTGCAATTCCTACGTACTTTGAAATGAATTGTATATAACTATTGATCCATGCAGAATACAACTTATGCTTGTTTAACTCCATTGTTTGTAAAAACTGTATTTGTAAAACAATTGGTGGCAGGGTACCCGAGTTGTTATTATTTAGACTGCAGATTTCCTCCTTTAGCGATAGAAAGTATGTAAAACAGTCTTATTTCTGTAAATGAAAATGAAAACATGCAGATGAATACAGTAGCGCTATACATGCTTTAAAAAAGTGTTTATATACAAATCAGCGGTTTGAAAATGGGAAGCCCATCCATTCAATCAATCAAATCGACCAATCAATCAATAAATACATAAACCAATCATTCAATTAATAAATAAATCAAGCAAGCAACAACCTACCGACTATGTAATAATGTTATTTTTTTTATACATACTGTATTTCTAATTATTTTATACGATGAGAATTCATATTTACAAACATAACTATAAAAGGTATCTGTCACATCCAGCTGGTTATGTGGAGGAACTACAGATATGGCAGTCAATTCTGACTAAAAGCATTAGTCCTGTGGACAAAAGCTCCCATATCGGAGTGGCTGCAGTTCTGGATTTTCTGGAAACCCGATAATCGTTTTTTACATTTATTTAGATGCTGCCTACTTCGCTGCCTACATAGCTGCTGCTCAGCTCTCCACTGCCATTAGCCTACATCATCACACAAAACGCAGATTGTTTTTGCTCCATGCAATGTGTAGGGACTGCATCCTGCTTGTGCAACTGCAATTGCCATTAAACAGAGAAGGTTGTAACCTTCATAAAGGCCTTGAATGTTCGTTCAAATGAGGCAGAGACTTAAGCTACATCATCATGGTTCAGAGGATGGTGAGTAAAGAGAGAAACGTGAAGGGAGGCTGAGTGTGAACAGCAGCTACGTAGAAATAATATGTGTGTGTAAAAACATATAGATCAAATATTTTACCTGCATGTGACTCTGAAGGAGGATTTGATAAAGTGATGCTGCTTTCCCTGCATATGTCAATGACAAGATACACTCATTGTTTTATGTATTAGTTGACAACTGACACGCCTAATATTGTCACTCATCATATTTATGTCAATTTAGTCGTGTCTATAGGCTTACTCTTGTTTGTGAAATTAGTTTCAGTATAGTTTAGGTTTTGACATTGTCTCGAAGTATTCAGATCATTTGCTATGAGACTTGAAATTGAGCTCAGGTGCATCCTGTTTCCATTGATCATTCTTGAGATGTTTCTAAAACTTGATTGGAGTCCACCTGAGGGAAATCAATTGATTGGACATGATTTGGAAAGGTACACACCTGTCAATTTAAGGTCCCATAGTTGACAGCACATGTCACAGTAAAAAAACAAGCATGAGGTCAAAGTAATTGTCCATAGAGTTCCGAGAAAGGATTGTGTCGTGGCACAGAGCTGGGGAAGGGTACAAACCAATTTCTGCAGCATTAAAGGTCCCCAAGAACACAGTGGACTCATTCATTCTTAAGAGGGAGAAGTTTGGAACCACCAAGACTCTTCCTTGAGCTGGCTGACTGGCCATACTGAGCAATCGGGGGGAAGGGTCTTGGTCAGGGAGGTGAACAAGAACCCGATAGTCACTCTGACAGAGCTCCAGAGTTTCTTTATGGAGATGGGAGAAACTTCCAGAAGGACAACCATCTCTGCAGCACTCCACCAATCAGGATTATATGGTAGAGTGGCCAGACGGAAGAAACTCCTCAGGAAAAGGCACATGACATCCCGCTTGGAGTTTGCCTAAAGGCACCTAAAGGACTCTCAGACCATTAGAAACAACATTCTCTGGTCTGATGAAACCAAGATAGAACACTTTGCTCTGATTGCCAAGCGTCACGTCTGGAGGAAACCTGGTACTATCCATATGGTGAAGCATGGTGGTGGCAGCATCATGCTGTTGGGATGTTTTTCAGTGGCAGGGACTGGGAGACTAGTCAGGATCGAGGGAAAGATGAACGGAGCAAAGTACAGAGAGATCATTGATGAACACCTGCTCCAGAGTGCTCAGTACATCAGACTGGGGCAAAGGTTCCCCTTCCAACAGGACAATGACCGTAAGCACACAGCCAAGACAACGCAGGAGTGGCTTCGAAACAAGTCTTTGAATGTCCTTAAGTGGCCCAGCCAAAACCCGGACTTGAACCCGATTGAACATCTTTGGAGAGACCTGAAAATTGTTGTGCAGCGATGCTCCCCATCTAACCTGACAAAGCTTGAAAGGATCTACAGAGAAGAATGGTAGAAACTCCCCAAATACAGGTGTGCCAAGCTTCTAACATAATACCCATGAAGACTCGAGTCTGTAATCGCTGCCAAAGGTGTTTCAACAAAGTACTGAGTAAAGGTTCTAAATGCTTATGTAAATGTTATATTTAAAAATAAAAAAAATCTAAAAACCTTTTTTTGCTTTGTCATTATGGGGTATTGTGTATAGATTGATCAGGGGGGGGGGGGGAAACGATTGAATCCGTTTTAGAATAAGGCTGTAACACAACAAAATGTGGAAAAGTAAAGGGGTCTGAATACTTTCCGAAAGCGCTGTATATGGGGTGACTCAAAAGAAAAACACAATTGAGGAAGGTGAGAGATGAGTAATACTAAAGTGCCTTAATTGTTTTTGTGTCACTCATCTTTGCAGAGATCAGGGAACGATGCCAGACGGTATCTCTCACACGTCTAAAATGAACATTTTATGGTTTCTACTCATCCTCACAGGTAACATATATACGTTCATTTTAAGAGATTGAACAGGATCTTAAGGACAAAAAACTTCTTTAAAAAATGCTGGCTGATATTATAGAAAATGGACAGATTTACTACATATGGACAGATTTACTAAATGGTGCACCTGTATTTTCCAAAGGGATTAACTTCTTATGGCTGCAGGGGCAGTATTGAGTAGCTTGGGTGAAAGGTGCACGGAGGTGCCCAGAGCAAACGGCCTGCTCCTCAGTCATAGTTGCTAATATATGCATATTATTATTAGTATTGGATAGAAAACACTCTGAAGTTTCTAAAACTGTTTGAATTATGTCTGTGAGTATAACATAACTCATATGGCAGGCAAAAACCTGAGAAAAAATCCAAACAGGAAGTGGAAATTCTGAGGCTGGTCGAGTTTCAACCAAGATACCATTGAAATCACAGCGAGATATGAATGAGTATTCTCTTCCTACGGCTTCCACTAGATGTCAACAGTCTGTAGAACTTTGTCTGATGACTCTACTGTGAAGAGAGGGCGAATGAGAGGAGAATTAGTCACCACTGCCATGAGGTGACCATTCTTTGACCATGCGCTTTCACATGAGAGGGAGCTCCGTTCCATCGCTCATCTGAAGTCAATGTAATTCTCCGGTTGGAACGTTATTCAAGATTTATGTTAACAACATTCTAAAGATTGATTCAATACATCTTTTGACATGTTTCTACTGACTGTTACGGAACTTTTGGACATTTCGTCAGGTTTTAGTGAACGCGCTTTGTGACTTTGGAATTGTTTACCAAACGCGCTAACCAAAGTAGCTAATTGGACATAAATAACGGACATTATCGAACAAATCAAGCATTTATTGTGTACCTGGGATTCCTGGGAGTGCATTCTGATAAAGATCATCAAAGGTAAGGAAACATTTATCATGTATTTTCTGGTTTCTGTTGACTCCAACATGGGGGCTAATTTGACTATTGTTCTGAGCGCCGTCTCAGATTATTGCATGGTTTGCTTTTTCCGTAAAGTTTTTTTGAAATCTGACACAGCGGTTGCATTAAGGAGAGGTATATCTATAATTCAAATCAAATCAAATTGTATTTGTCACATACACATGGTTAGCAGATGTTAATGCGAGTGTAGCGAAATGCTTGTGCTTCTAGTTCCGACAATGCAGTAATAACCAGCAAGTAATCTAACCTAACAATTCCACAACTACTACCTTATACACACACAAGTGTAAAGGGATAAAGAATATGTACATAAAGATATATGAATGAGTGATGGTACAGAACGGCATAGGCAAGATGCAGTAGATGGTATAGTGTACAGTATATACATATGAGATGAGTAATGTAGGGTATGTAAACATAAAGTGGCATAGTTTAAAGTGGCTAGTGATACATGTATTACATAAAGATGGCAAGATGGAGTAGATGATATAGAGTACAGTATATACATATACATATGAGATGAGATGAGTAATGTAGGGTATGTAAACATTATATTAAGTGGCATTGTTTAAAGTGGCTAGTGATACATTTTTATATAATTTCCATCAATTCCCATTATTAAAGTGGCTGGAGTTGAGTCAGTATGTTGGCAGCGGCCACTAAATGTTAGTGGTGGCTGATGGCCTTGAGATAGAAGCTGTTTTTCAGTCTTTCGGTCCCTGCTTTGATGCACCTGTACTGACCTCGCCTTCTGGATGATAGCGGGGTGAACAGGCAGTGGCTCGGGTGGTTGTTGTCGTTGATGATCTTTATGGCCTTCCTGTGACATCGGGTGGTGTAGGTGTCCTGGAGGGCCCCGGTGATGCGTTGTGCAGACCTCACTACCCTCTGGAGAGCCTTACGGTTGTGGGCGGAGCAGTTGCCGTACCAGGCAGTGATACAGCCCGACAGGATGCTCTCGATTGTGCATCTGTAGAAGTTTGTGAGTGCTTTTAGTGACAAGCCGCATTTCTTCAGCCTCCTGAGGTTGAAGAGGCGCTGCTGCGCCTTCTTCACAACGCTGTCTGTGTGGGTGGACCAATTCAGTTTGTCCGTGAAGTGTACACCGAGGAACTTAAAACTTTCCAACTTCTCCACTACTGTCCCGTCGATGTGGATAGGGGGGTGCTCCCTCTGCTGTTTCCTGAATTCCACAATCATCTCCTTTGTTTTGTTGACGTTGAGTGTGAGGTTATTTTCCTGATACCACACTCTGAGGGCCCTCACCTCCTCCCTGTAGGCCGTCTCGTCGTTGTTGGTAATCAAGCCTACCACTGTAGTGTCGTCCGCAAACTTGATGATTGAGTTGGAGGCGTGCATGGCCACGCAGTCGTGGGTGAACAGGGAGTACAGGAGAGGGCTCAGAACGCACTCTTGTGGGGCCCCAGTGTTGAGGATCAAAAAACAAAATACTGCATATTTTCCTAGGAACCCGAAGCGAGGCTGGCCATCTCTGTCGGCGCCGGAAGTAGAAAGTAGATTCCATGTGTATAACTTGTCTTATCATCTACATTTATGATGAGTATTTCTGTTGAAACGATGTGGCCATGCAAAATCATTGGATGTTTTTGGAACTAGTGAATGTAACGCGCCAATGTAAACTCAGATTTTTTTATATAAATATGAACTTTATCAAACAAAACATACATGTATTGTGTAACATGAAGTCCTATGAGTGTCATCTGATGAAGATCATCAAAGGTTAGTGATTCATTTTATCTCTATTTGTGCTTTTTGTGACTCCTATCTTTGGCTGGGAAAATGGCTGTGCTCATTGTGGTTTAGTCTGACCTAACATAATCGTTTGTAGTGCTTTCGCTGAAAAGCATATTTGAAATCGGACACTTTGGTGGGATTAACAACAAGATTACCTTTAAAATGGTATAAGACACATGTATGTCTGAGGAATTTTAATTATGAGATTTCTGTTTTTTGAATTTGGCGCCCTGCACTTTCACTGGCTGTTGTCATATCGATCCCGTTACCGGGATTGCACCCATGCATTGAGGACAGAAGAAAAAGGTAAAATAAGAATTGTTAAAGTAAATTGTAAATGAACACGTTTTAGCCTGTTTTTTGGGGGTGTTTTTTCCCTCACTGAAAAAACAGATGCAACCTCTTCCTCTCTTTAGATACGTGGGCTGAAGACCCTCCAAAGGACCAGTATGGGTTGAAGGGAGGTTCAGTGTGTCTGGCTGTTGCAGAACAACCTGAGGAACTTAAAGGACTTAGATGGAAGGTCAATAGTACTGTAATAGTTGATGATAAAGAGTTCTCTCCTAAATACAAGGAGAAAGTGGATTATAATCCAGTGAACCAAACACTGTGCATTAAGAATCTGACGGACACAGACAGTGGAATTTACATTGCAAATGCAAAGAAAATATATTGGACAGATTCAACGTCTTCATACAGGCTTAAGGTGTTGGGTGAGTTTAGTGATTTGTTGTGTTTTGGTAGTCTGCTATGTGTTTCTGCTTTGCTTGAAATAGCTAATCTCCTTTAAAGTGTCTTCACCAGTCATACATGTAAAATGTATCTTTCTGAACTGTGTTGGTTGTTGTAGAAGCTGTTCCCATTCCAGCCATGCAGGTGACCTACTACAACTCAAGTACAGGACTTTGTACCATCACAGTGAATTGTTCAGGCTGGATGTTTTCTGTCTGTGATGGAGGTCAGTGCCCACTGTACCAGGATTCTCTGTCAGTCTCTGAGGTCAACATCACCGTCTCCAGTGGTAATGGATTCATCCAGTGTATCGTCAACAATCACGTCAGTGCAGGGACCAAATCACAACGCATGGAGGACATATGTCAGTCTTATTTACTAGCTTCTACCTTCTGTTCATACCTTCTATCCATCTATCATTATACAAATCTATTTATATATCAACAAGGTTTTAACGTCATAGTTATTATTATTGTTCCCCAGCAAAATGTTGATTAGTTGTATGTGTGTGTGTGTGTGTGTGTGTGTGTGTGTGTGTGTGTGTGTGTGTGTGTGTGTGTGTGTGTGTGTGTGTGTGTGTGTGTGTGTGTGTGTGTGTGTGTGTGTGTGTGTGTGTGTGTGTGTGTGTGTGTGTGTGTGTGTGTGTGTGTGAATGTATGCCTTAAAAACATCCTTACTTGAGGTTCTCATTAAGAGTTGTATTGTCCATCCAGACCTACACTTTCTCTTGCTTCTCATCTGTCAGTCCAATCCAGGGGCTGTGTTCATAAGGATTAATTCCCAGTGTTACAACTCTCTGTTTTATAAACTCCTATGGAGAAAACCACACAACGCTTCTCATCCTGATGAAAGCCTTGATGGCTGAACATTCATTTTTTATACTATTCTAAATAAACCATATTTTTAACTTGAAGAGTGAGAGCCCTGTCTGCTTTCCACTCAAGTCAACCAATTGAGACCGACATGCAAAACACAGAGATACTGAAAGAAGGATGTATCCTAACGTGAAGTCTGCACTTATATCTGAGAGTCATGTAACAATAAATTACACTAAATGAGCAAAAGTAAATGGACAACTGTTCGTCAAACATCTCATTCCAAAATCATGGGCATTAATATGGACTTGGTCCCACCTTTGCTTCTACAAAAGCCTCCACTCTTCTTGGAAGGCTTTCCACCAGATGTTGGAACATTGCTGTGGGGACTTAATTCCATTAAGCCACAAGAGCCTTATTGAGGTCAGGCACTGATGTTGGGCGATTAGGCCTGGCTCGCAGTCGACATTCCTATTCATCCCAAAGGTGTTTGATGGGGTTGAGGTCAGGGCTCTGAGCAGGCCCGTCAAGTTCTTCCACACCGATCTCGACAAACCATTGCTGTACGGACATCGCTTTGTGCATGGGGGCATTGACATGCTGAAACAGGAACGGGCCCCAAACTGTAGCCACAAAGTTGGAAGCACAAAATTGTTTAGAATGTCATTGTATTCTGTAGCTTTAAGATTTCCCTTCACTGGAACTAAGGGGCCTGAACCATGAAGAACTGCCCCACATTTTACAGTTGGCACTGTGAATTGGGGCAGGTAGTGCTCTCCTGGCATCCACCAAACGCAGATTTGTCCGGACTGCTACGCGCTTCAGCACTCTGCGGTCCCGTTCTGTGAGCTTGTGTGACCTACCACTTCGCGGCTGAGCCGCTGTTGCTCCTAGACATTTCCACTTCACAATAACAGCAGTCACAGTTGACCAGGAAAGCCTTAGCAGGGCAAAAATGGAACTGACTTGTTGGAAAGGTGGCATCCTATGACAGTGCCACGTTAAAAATCACTGAGCTCTTCAGTAAGGCCATTCAACTGCCAATGTTTGTCTATGGAGGTTGCATGGCTGTGTAATCAATTTTATTCACCTGTCAGCAACGGGTGTGGCTGAAATAGACAAATTGACTGACTTGAAGGGGTGTCCATGTACTTTAGTATATATAGTGTACTACACCTCCAATCTTACCTGCTCCTGCTGCCTCTCTATGATGACCAGGTGTCCTCCATCGTGGATGCAGGCGTACTGACTCTGTTCCCAGGTCAGTTTGTCTTTAGAGAAGTAGTAACATGATCCATTGTGGAACTCCCAGCCAGGAGAACACAGCTGACTGGTATTACATCTCTTCTGATTCCCAAGAAGAGAGAAGAGATAACATCATTGAAATGTGATAACTTCACTTCTACATCCTGTGATGTTCTTGTTAAATGTGTGTGTGCCCCTTTAAGAGAGCACAAGAGTTATGGACTAAGGGAGAGATAACCAGAAAGAGAAAGGAGATATCTGGAATGAGAAACAATGACATACTGCGTTTAGACAGTCAGGCTAATTCTGATCTTTTGCCCAATTATTTCTCTTTTGCACAATCAGATCAGATCTTTTGACAATAATTGGGCAAAAGATCAGAATTGGACTGCCTGTGTAAACACAGCCTTAGAGACAGAATGTGAATAAATGAGCCCAGGGTTCACATATTCCTCACACTGGCTGCATTTACACAGGCAGCCCAATTCTGATGTTTTGCCTAATTATCAGCAAAAGAGATGATCTGATTGGTCAAAAGCAGTGGAGTCAAAATTCAGAGTTTAAAATAGTAACACAAGAGGAAAAAAATCCAATACACAAGAATGGAGCAATATACAGGGAGAACCAGTACCGGATCAATGTGAGGCTATATACAGGGAGTACCAGTACCAGATCAATGTGAGGCTATATACATGGAGAACCAGTACCAGATCAATGTGAGGCTATATACAGGGAGTACCAGTACCAGATCCATGTGAGGCTATATAGAGGGAGAACCAGTACCAGATCAATGTGAGGCTATATACAGGGAGTACCAGTACCAGATCCATGTGAGGCTATATACAGGGAGAACCAGTACCAGATCAATGTGAGGCTATATACAGGGAGTACCAGTACCAGATCACTGTGGAGCTATATACAGGGAGTACCAGTACCAGATCAATGTGAGGCTATATACAGGGAGTACCAGTACCAGATCCATGTGAGGCTATATACAGGGAGTACCAGCACCAGATCAATGTGAGGCTGTATACAGGGACTACCAGTACCAGATCAATGTGGAGCTATATACAGGGAGTACCAGTACCAGATGAATTTTCCAATGGTACTAGGTATTTGAGGTAGATACGTACATGAAGGAAGGGTAAAGTGACTAGGCATCAGGATTGATAATAACAAGAGTAAAATCAAGAACCCTTGTAGTGTATGTGAATGTGTGTATATGGTCTGTATATATAGTCTAGTGAGTGTGTATATGGTTTGTATATGTAGTCTAGTGAGTGTATATATGGTTGTATATATAGTATAGTGAGTGTGTATATGGTGGTATATATAGTCTAGTGAGTGTGTATATGGTTGTATATATTGTGGCAAAGAAGGGGGTCGAGTGATAAATGGCAGATATGTGAGAGCAGAACTAATAAATGGGCTCTGCCCGATCACTAAAATGGCCACCCCGATCAGAACTACAGATCACAAAATGGCCGACTGCCAAAACTACAAGTCCCAGAAGCAAGGGGAACCCACAGAAGGTGGAGCCGACACACAGATAAAGGGTCAAGGAAAACCAGGAAGGGGAAGGGAGGGCTGGAAGGATCTGTGAACCATAGAGAAAGAGACAATAGATATTGGCTGGATTTACTGTGTATGAGCTGGACTGTTTTGGACTTACCTGTTGGCGTTTGGACCTGGACCTACTGAGAACCCGATTCGTGTACCGAACCCTGCTATCCTTGACCTTGCCTACGACCTGGGTGGACCAGGACGGAGAGACAAACACACAGGTACTGTCCTGTTCGAAAGAACTCTCATTCTGGGGTAATTTGGTGACAGTTTCCCACTTAATTTGTGACAAATGCTCATAACCTTGAAGAGGTTTGCCACAATATAGTCTAGTGAGTGTGTATATGGTTGTATATATAGTCTAGTGAGTGTGTATATGGTTTGTATATATAGTCTAGTGAGTGTATATATGGTTGTATATATAGTCTAGTGAGTGTGTATATGGTTCTATATGTAGTCTAGTGAGTGTGTATATGGTTCTATATATAGTCTAGTGAGTGTATATATAGTCTAGTGAGTGTATATATGGTTGTATATATAGTCTAGTGAGTGTATATATGGTTGTATATATAGCATAGCACAAACACCCACAAACCAACAGTGAAAACAGGCAACCTAAATATGGCTCCCAATCAGAGACAATGCAAAACACCTGCCTCTGATTGAGAACCATATCAGGCTAAATGAACAAACCTAAACATAGAAACAAATAACATAGACTGCCCACCCCAACTCACGCCCTGACCATACCAAATAAAGACAAAACAAGGGAAAATAAAGGTCAGAACGTGACAGTCCTATTAAAATTAAACAATATTTTATTCATCTATTACACTATAACTGCAGTATTTTAATCTGAGCCAGTGTCACGTTATGACCATAGTTCTTTTGTATTTTCTTTGTTTTAGTGTGGTCAGGGCGTGAGTTGGGTGGGTTATCTATGTTTTGTGTTTCTATGTTGGGTTTGTCGTTTGGCCTGATATGGTTCTCAATCAGAGGCAGGTGTTTGTCATTGTCTCTGATTGGGAACCATATTTAGGTAGCCTGTTTTGTCTTTTGGTTTGTGGTTGTTTGTCTTCCGTGTCAGTGTTTGTTCGCCACACGGTACTGTTTAGTTTGTTCACTTCGTTTATTGTTTTGTTCCAGTGTTCAGTTTTGTTTATTAAAAAGTCATGAATACTTACCACGCCGCACCTTGGTCCGATCCTTCTTCCACCACAGACGATCGTTACAGCCAGTCCCCCATTGACAAACTGCATCTTAATGATTTGTATGATGGATTCTCTGCAATATTTTTATAAGGGGTCGATCATGGTGAAGATCTCTGGATCATTGATATTCTAGCCTGTTAGATTCCCTTTCATCTGGGCAAAGAGGGCCTCATTACACAGGTGCACCTTGTGCTTATGAAAATAAAAGGCCACTCTAAAGTGCCATAGATGTCTACATTTTGAGGGAGCATGCAGTTGGCATTCTGACTGCAGGAATGTCCACCAGAGCGGTTGCCAGGTAATTGAATATTAATTTCTCTACCATAAGCCGCCTCCAACGTCGTTTTAGAGAATTTTGCAGTCTGTCCAACCGGCCATGCGTATGGTGTCGTGTTGGCGAGCAGTTTGCTGATGTCAATGTTGTGAACAGAGTGCCCCATGATGGGGTTGGGGTCATGGTTTGGGCAGTCATAAGCTACGGACAACGAACACAATTGCATTTTATCGATTGGCTATTTGAATGAATAAAAATACCGTACCGAGATCCTGAGGCCCATTGTGAGGCCCATTTTTTGGGGTATCTGTGACCAACAGATGCATATCTGTATTCCCAGTAATGTGTAATACATAGATTAGAGCCTAATGAATTGATTTCAATTGACTGATTTCCTCATAGGAACTGTATCTCAGTAAAGATAGCTTTAATGCTTATTTTATATCAAAGGTAGAAATTATGTTACCACGAGTACCACCGTAGATGTTGAGATGAGCGAGATGCAGGACTTCACTCTCTCACAGTCACACACAGTATCTGCACATATGCACGGGTTCATTTCATGTTCACAGTCTGGAAGTCACAGGACCAAAACAGAGGAGAAGTTGAGCCTCATGCTTCAACGCTCTTAGTTGTTGTGGAAAATGAACCACTATGCAGTTTACTTTCTACATCTAAGTTAAATCACTGAGTCAACCTTTAATCTCCATTTTTGTCTTATATTAATTTAGAAATACTGTCTAAGTATTTTGCAAAAAGAAAGTTTTACGGCAGGAATCAGTTTTCAACATGTAAGTCTTTTGTAAAATGTTTTCAGTAGTTGTTATAGGAGCCAGATGAGTGTTCCACCATGGAACTTAAACTGGAGAAGGTGTGTTGTAAACCACATTCAGATTGACTTCTACTGATATGAACCCATACTGAAGTGTTCCATGTCTGTACAATTATGATGAGATAGAGAGAGGAAGGAAAAAGAGGGCAGACCCAGTAGACTGAGGGCTTATGTTGTTGCCATGTGACCAACAACCATATTACTTTCTATATTGTGATCCACTAGAATGTGGAGTAGTTACAGGCCTGTCCCTGAAGGGGGTGATAAGAAACCCCAGATGTTTACCTGGCTATACCAAATGAATGAAAATTAAACTTAACACTTTACCCTGGAAACCCAGTCACAGTTTTGAAACACCTCTCTGGTCTGTTTTAATGAACTCCCCACAACTTTTCCTCTGATGTACACACGCACATACAGTACATACAGTAGACACAAACCACATACACACACCACATACACACAGACCACACACACATACACACAAACCACACACACACACACGTGCACAATTCATGATCAATTAGACTGATCACATAAACAAACAAATTAAAACACAACCATAAATAACCCATCAACAAAGTCATACTGTGTGTAGACAGTGTCTAACTAAACATATCCCTTATAACAAAACCATCTGACTAATGAACAAGTCAACCACCAAACCCCTGAGAAGAATCAGGTAGCTGACTGTGGTTTTGACACGTTACTACTAAACAGCTGTGTGTGTGTGTGTGTGTACGAAGGGAGGGGTGGCTGCAACTGGTAGATCTATCTATCTATCTATCTATCTATCTATCTATCTATCTATCTATCTATGCAAATGTAACAAACTTCTCCACATTCTTAAATCAAACCACAAGCTCTCAACTCATCCTCCTTTCTTCCAATAATGAGGAAGGAACCAGTGAGGCAATGTACCTAACCATAAGCAGAAGTTTGTCAAAAAATAAACACGGCTTTAACCGCTACCCTTTTTTCCTGCAGTCTTCGTACATTTCTGTAGAATGCTTCTCTCTATTTCTCTGTATGTCGGTAAAGAGACGTGAACTAATCCATCTGTCGTCATATAGGAAGTAGAGGGGTTTGTCAGAAGAACTGTAGTTCAGAGATCATCATCAGGACAGAATGGAGCACACCTTGCTCTGTGTGTTACTCTGTAAGTACTGAATTAGGGTGTTTGTGTATGAACACTAATTACCTGATGTAAATTAAGACAGTTTCATGCATTAGCTTTTTGAGGGGTGTTTTATCTCTAATTGAGAAAACAGTGCAAATGCTTAGTAAATGGCACTAAAGTGGGATTGCAGCAAATACGGTGTGGGTCTACATATGTAGGATCTTAATTTGATCAAACTTTTGCAGCTGAGAATTTTCCTGCACCACAGGAGATGCAGATGAGCTTTGTGATTTACATGAATTAACTGATAACCCACAATAATAGATTAAAGATGCACTGCAGAAATGTTCCGCCAAGTCCTGGATGCTAAAATGCTAATATTTTGGCTAATTTCAGTTTATGTGAGAAAAGAAGCAAGTATAGTGTAGAGAATCATTGTACCATCTAAACCGCTTTGAAATATATTTTCCATAAGCAGAAATGTTGTATTTTCAGCTGTTTGAAGCTGGTGTACAAAACCAAAAGTAAAATATACAAAAACTCAACTGAAAAACGGAAAGCATAGAAGTGCACATAGAACAGATCTACCGCTTCTAATACTTTCTTTCAATGAGAATGACTTATCTATAACTCACATTTCTATGTGACTTTTGTCGGGTCGCTCAAAAAGTTACGTACATATTGCAGCTTTAACAGTATTGCACTTTTCATGTAGCCTACTTAGGCCTGCTAATAACCTAACCACCAATCAAGCAACATTATTGACTCGTTTTTCAAATCCTGTTTGTTTTGCACTGAAAATGTAGGTCAAATTAAGATCCTACACCTGTATGTGATGTGAGAGTGAATGACCATCCTACATTTATATTGAATCTCTGTGAGAACCTGAGCTTGTATAGCAGATGCCATGCAGACCTGGGTAGTGTGGTGGTGTGGTGTGCATTTAACCAGGTCACAAATCCGGAACTAAAGAGTATCTCTAATTCAGTGGTTGCAAAATGTGCTATCAATGGCAATGAATGCAAAATGCTATATTTGTTGGATGTGTTCTAGTATCAAGTTGTGATTATTGTAAATGGTTGAGAGTTCATTCTCTAGAGTTAGAGGAAACTGTACTAAGAGATTGAATGGTGTTTTGGAGTATTTGGTCTCCGTACTTTCTCTGTATCCAGAACGGTAGGTGGATGTTTGTTGGGATGAATCTTTTGCTGGAGGCAGAGTTGATCGATATCCAGTAGATGGGCCAGCTGCAATGTCTAAATTGTCTACACATCGGAAAGAATACATGAAAACTAAAATACGCTTTTTATCCTAATTTAGGGTCTGGCATTAAGTTAGCAGTGTTTGTTTACACTGACATTGTTAACCAACATTGTCATAAAATAGCAGTTTATTTGGTGTTATCATGGGAGAAGACAGTGGCACTACCCTTATGGAAAAAACACATGAATTCACATGTGATCTCATGTTATCACGTGATCTTATGAGAAGTTACTGTGATAACAAAATTAAAAGTTCATTGGATTTATATAGCACTTTTCTATTGACTTACTCAAAGTGCTTTACATAGTAGGGGGAAACTCACCTCTTCCACCAGCAATGTGTTGCACCCACCTGGGTGATGCAAGACAACCAGTTGTGTGTCAGAACGCTCACCACAGATCAGCTATTAGGTGGAGAGGTGAGGAGTGATAGAGTGCCTTCAGAAAGTATTCATACTCCTTGACTAATTTCACATTTAGTTGTGTCACAGCCTGAATTCAACATGCATTAAATTATGTATTTTTCTCACCCATCTACACACAATACCCATAATGACAAAGTGGAAACATGTTTTTAGAAATGTTTGCAAACGTATTGAAAATTAAATACAGAAATATCTCATTAACATAACTATTCACACCCTTGAGTCATTACTTTATAGAATCACCTTTGGTAGCGATTACAGCTTTGAGTCTTTCTGGGTAAGTCTCTAAGAGCTTTCCACTCCTGGACTGTGCCATATTTTTCCATTATTCTTTTTTAAATTATTCAAGCTCGGTAAATTGGTTGCTGATCATTACGAGAAAAACATTTTCTGGTCTTGCCATAGATTTTCAAGTAGATCAAAACTGTAATTTCGCCAATCATTCACTGTCTTCTTGGTAAGCAACTCCATTGTTGATTTGGCCTTGTGTTTTAGGTTATTGTCCTGCTGAAAGGTGAATTCATCTCCCAGTGTCTGATGGAAAGCAGACAACCGGGTTTCCTCTAGGATTTTGTCTGTGCTTATCTCTGTTTATTTTCTATCCTGAAAACTCCCCAGTTCTTAACGATTACAAGCACACCCATAACATGATGCAGTCACCACTAGAAAATATGGAGAGTGGTAGTCATTAATGTGTTGTATTGGATTTGCCCCAACCATAACACTTTGTATTCTGGACAAAAAGTATATTGCTTTGTCACATTTTTTTGCAGTATTACTTTAGTGCCTTGTTGCAAACAGGATGCATGTTTTGGAATATTTATATTCAGTACAGGCTTTGTCACGACTTCAACCGAGGCAGGCTCTCCTTCGCGTTCGGGTGGCGCTCGGCGGTCGTCGTCACCGGCCTACTAGCTGCCACTGACTCTTTTTCCTCCCCCTCCTTATGTGTTTATTTGTATCACCTGTGTTCAGTTAGTTGTTAATTAGTGTGGCTTTATTAGTCAGCCAGCCCGTACGCTTCTTTGTGCGGGATTGTTATTGTCACACCCTGGCCTTAGTTTTCTTTGTTTTCTTAATTATTTTAGTTAGGTCAGGGTGTGACATGGGGAATGTATGTGTTTTTGTAGTGTCTAGGGTGGTTGTAAGGTTTAGGGGGTTTATTAGAGTAGTTGGGTTTATGTTTAGTATAGAAGTCTAGCTGTGTCTATGGTTGAGTGTAGGTATCTAGGAAAGTCTATGGTTGCCTGAATTGGGTCTCAATTAGAGACAGCTGGTTATTGTTGTCTCTGATTGGGAGCCATATTTAAGGCAACCATAGGCTTTAGCTGTTTGTGGGGAATTGTCTATGTCAAAGTGTTTTGTGTCAGCACTTATGTTTGTATAGCTTCACGGTCGTCTGTTTTGTTGGTTTGTTTCGTTTTTTTCCTTCTTATAATAAAAAGAAGATGTATTTTTCACACGCTGCGCCTTGGTCCTCTCTCTCTCCCTTTGACGATCGTGACAGTTATATTGTAGCTTTTGGATTTCGGGAGTGTATATTGTTATTGTGGACTGGGTTTGTTTCTCGTGTCGTTGGACCGTTGTGTATGACACCCAGTACGTCCGTGTTGGACATTTTGTTTGCCAGTTGGGCATTAAAGACTCAACATATTGAAGCTCTGCTGTTCCTGCGTCTGACTTCGCACCCCCCGACACCCAGGGCGTTACAGGCTTCCTTCTTTTCACCCTGTCAATTAGATTAGGATTGTGGAGTAATTGCAATATTGTTGATCAATCCTCAATTTTCTCCTATCATAGCCTTTAAATACTATAACTGTTTTAAAGTCATCATTGGCCTCAACATAGTGAGGAAGGACATCTATATCCTATATATTGATACACCATCCGAAATTGTAATTACTAACTTCACCATGCTCAAATGGATTTTTAATGTCTGTTTTTTATTTTATTTTACCCATCTACCAATAAGAAAACATCCCTGGTCTTTGTGGTTGAATCTGTGTTTGAAATTCACTTCTCGACTGAGGGGCCTTAAAGATAATTGTCTGTGTGGGATACAGAGATGAGGTAGTCATTCAAAAATCATGTTAAACACTTTTTGCACAGAGTGAGTCCATGCAACGTATTATGTGACTTATTAAGCACAATTCACTCCTGAAATGATTTAGGCTTGCCATAACAAAGTACCTGAATACTTATTGACTCAAGAAATGTCTGCTTTTCATTTTAAACCATTTGTAAACATTTCGAAAAACATAATTCCACTTTGACATTATGGGGTATTGTGTGTAGGCCAGTGACAGAACATCTCAATGTAATCCATTTGAAATGCAGCCTGTAACAACAACATATGGAAAAAGTCAAGGGGTATGAATACTTTCTGAACACAATGTATTACGCCAATCAGGAATGAGGGGGAGATGATGGAATGGTGTATTTTGACATGACACCAGGGTTGTTATCACAACATGTGATAATATTAAACTACACATGTGAAACTATTTTAGCACGTGAACACATGATCTCGTGAAATACATGTGACAAAATGGGAATACATTTTAAAGTGATACCATGAAACTACACATGACAAATACACTTTCACATGTTAACATTTCAGCTCAACATGTGAAAACAGCTATTTCACACGTGAAAATAAAATTTTCACATAAGTCTTTTTTGTAAGGGAAGTAATGAAATGGTATGGGGGTTATTAGGTAAGTGATACACTTCACATTCGACATGATCACTTAGTCCTGACATTCAATATGAACCCACCTGAGATTTCACAACGTCTGGGTTTGAGGAACACTGATCTTTATGCTGCGCTACAAAGTCTGTAGCGTTCTAAGAAGTCCCCTACAGATGAATTACCTATAATACATCTCTGCAAAATAATGCCATCTGCACTGCTATTTTAGTTATCAGTTAATCTGACTATTGTGTCATGATTTATTTAATTTACTGAATTAAGCAATTTGAGGTTCTGTATTATTGTCTAATGTTGAATGTAGTTGAATGTACTCCTGAATGTACTCCTGAATAACTATGATAAATATAATAGGCTTTATTGAGTGTATTTTAAACAAAGCTGAGATTTTCTTTGAAGTCCTAAGTGTAGGAACACAGGTGAAGTCAGTAATTATTTGTGGCATCGCAGGATGATCAGAATAACGTGAACCAGAAGGTTGGTTCAAAATCCCAGGTGAGGACATGTTAAATGAATGCAGCCCGACAGTGTGCACTTGATGGTGCCCCTGTAGTATACTGTGAGGGCCCTCGGGGAAAGGCCACATTTCATCAGCCTGCTGAGGGTAAAGATTCGCTGTCGTGCCCTCCTCACCATGGTGCCCGAGGGGTTTGAGCATTTCAGCTCCTCAGAGATATGTACCCCGAGAAACGTAACATTTTTTACCGTCTCCAGGGCGACCGCAATGATGATGATGGGGCGTGCCCAGGTCCTTGATCCTCCTGAGGTCCGCAATCAGCTCCTTTGTTTTGCTGAAGGTGAGGGAGTGGTTGCTTACCTGGCACCACATCGGCAGAGTGCCTACCTCCTCCCTGTAGGCTGTCTCGTCGTTGTTGGTAATCAATCATACTATTGTCAAGTCGTCAGTGAACTTGATGATGGAGTTAGAACTGTGTGAGGCCATGCAGCCATGGGTATACAGAGAGTACAGAAGGGGACTGAGGACGCACCCTTGTGGGGCCCCCATGTTGAAAATCCGTGTTGAGGAGGTAATGTTGCCTACCTTCACCACCTGGGGGCAGCAGGTCAGGAAGTCCTGGACCCAGTTGCATAGGGAGGAGTTCAGTCCCAGGGCTGTGAGTTTTCTGGTGAGCTTAGAGAGCACTATGGTATTGAAGGCTGAGCTGTAGTTGATTAACAGCATCCTCACATATGCATTCCTCTTGTCCAGGTTGGTGAGGGCAGTGTGCAGTGAAATGGCAATTACGTCGTCCGTGGATCTGTAGGGGCGGTAGGCGAATTGAAGACGGTCAAGTGTATCAGAGAGGGAGGAGGTGATGTAGTCTTTGACAAGCCTCTCGAAGCACTTCATAATGATGGAAGTGAGTGCTATGGGTCGGTAGTCATTCAGTCCAGTTACTTTCCCTTTCTTGGTCAAGGGGATAATAATGTACATCTTGCATAATAATGTCATTATAAAAACACAAACACAATGTTATAATGTATGTCAAATTGTTCCAAATATGAAAGTTGAAAACACTGTGATTGCGTGACGTTCCGGGGACATCCTAACAACTAATTTCTGTTTGCAGGGCATCACCTGTGAAATGTCATGTGAAAAAAATCCACATGGGAAACTTCATATGAAGGGCGCGTTCGTAAATTCACTCTGGCTATCTACTCCGATTTCAGAGCACTCAACGTCTGAGTGTGCATGAGCGCAGAATAACTGATGAATTTACCAACGCTCAACACCTGTTGAATATGGCCAGTTTCAGTAAACATCGGCAAAAAAGCTTAAATAAGCAGCACAGTTACAGTCTCCAACGCTCTCGATAACATGAAAACAGCTTAACCATCTCTGCTAGGGCAAGTAAAATGGTCAGAGTGAGGTGTTCTCTCATTTATACTGGAAGTAAATGGCAAGTTAGCTAACTTTAGCCAGTTAGTTTTGGTGCTTGACTGCCGTTGTGAAGTCAGAACTCTTGGATCAACCCTACTCCTCGGCCAGAGCGTCCAGTGTGCACACTAAACGCTCCGAGAGATAAACACTCTGAATTTACGAATATACAATCTGACACTGCTCTGAATTTACAACCGCCCAGAGCACACTCTGAGCGCTCTCTAGCACTCCAGAGAGAATTTACAAACGCACCCGAAATATCACATGTGAAGTGTTCCAAAACTACATGGTTTTACATGATTTCACATGTGAAAGGTTATGTGATCACATGTGAAAGTCCACATGTGAAATATCATCACACGTGAAGTGTTCCAAAACATTTCATTTCCCACTTGTGGAATCATTAGTTTTTTCCATAAAGGGGGCAATTAAAAGTTATACACTTCAATGGATATGATTAATTGAAATGTGCAAACATTTAATTAGAAATCTCAGAATGCACCTTAAAAATAAGTACAGGACAGATGTGGTAATCAGTAACCTGAATATGGCATGTTGTTATTTATTTAAAGCTAATATTGGTGCAATGTGACTTTCTTTGTTGTAGTGCTGAATACACACATCAACTCTGGACAATCTGAAGATGATGATGGTAGATATTTGTTCACTTCATCAAGCCTCCATCTCTAAATGCTTCTTCCTATTTCTTTATTTGTGATTTTTAAAGTTGATTTTGGCTGGACATATTTTGAGTTTTTGTGTCTCAAAATAACATGTATAATGCAACTGTATCATCCTGGTTTGATTTTGTGCAGGAGTGGTGACGGCTGTTCTGACCATACACCCCAACACCTCCCAGATATTCAGTGGAGAGTGTGTCACTCTCAGATGTGTCATACAGGGGGGAGGAGTCACTGACTGGGAGTACACATGGTTAACACCCAGTCCAGATCAATGTCCACAGAAAGAACATGAATGTATTATCAGTGCAGCTGAGTTTTCCCACAGTGGTGACTACAGTTGTCTGGGTTTACATCAGCAGCAGGATTCTAAACGGAGTGATGCAGTCACACTGACAGTGACACGTACGTCATCTTATCTCTCATTCACATCTGTGCCTCCGTTCTTATAACCACTTGACATTGGGCCCCATTTTAAGGATGCTGTTTAGTTGTTTTAAAAATGTATGTTGTGTCTTTCTGCAGCTCTGCCCAAAGCTTCACTGACTGTAGAACCAAACCCTGTGTTCCCTGGAGAGACAGTTACTCTGATGTGTTCAGTAGGGTCTGACAGTATCTGGAACTATCAGTGGTACAAAGACAGGAATGATAATGTAGTATCCCAGTCTGTCAGACACACTATAACAGGAGACACCCTCACCATCAGTAGAGCTGCTGAGTCTGACCAGGGTCTCTACTGGTGTCAGGGAGAGATCCAGTCCAGATCCATATCAATCATCAGTGATCTTGTCACCATCACTATGAATGGTGAGTAACTTTGTAGTGTGTTTTGTTGTCATAAAGATGGACACTATTTATTTTGAGTCAATCATTGTCTTTTTGTCAGTATTCTTAGTTATAATAACAACAATACAGGTAAGTGCCAAAACAAAGGAAGCATCAACATCAAGTGTCTTAATAGAGTTTTGGGCCTCTAGCCAGAACAGATTCTAAGTGTCTGTGGTGTTTTGTTGATGGTGGTGGAACACGCTGTCTCAGGCGTCGCTCCAGAATGTCCCCTAAATGGTCAAATGGGTTGAGATCTGGTGACTGAAATGGCCATGACATATGATTATCATCGTTGTCATGCTCATTAAACCGTTCAGTGACCACTCGTGCCCTGTGGATGGGAGATATTGTCATCCTATGGGGGTATAACCATGGTAGCCAAAATAATGGGCAACTGCGCCTGCCCATTATTTTTATACATGACCCTAAGCATGATGGGATGTTCATTGCTTCGGAATTGCTCAGGAACCACACCTGTGTGGAAGCACCTACTTACAATATCTGTTGTATACATCACTGACTCAAGTGGATCCTTTATTTAGCCAGTTACCTGTAAATGTATTTTTTGTCTAATTTCATATAACAATTCAATAAATATGGTTATCATACTTTGGAAAGTGTGGTGCACCAACTGCATTTAATCATGATAGAGCAGATTTTATGTATGAATTAACTAACTACATTTAATCATGATAGAGAAGATGCTATGTATGACTCAACTAACTACATTTAATCATGATAGAGCAGATTCTACAGTATATCCCAAAAGTGAGTACACCCCTCACATTTTTGTAAATATTTGAGTATATCTTTTCATGTGACAACACTGAAGAAATGACACTTTGCTACAATGTACAGTAGTGAGTGTACAGCTTGTATAACAGTGTAAATTTGCTGTCCCCTCAAAATAACTCAACACGCAGCCATTAATGTCTAAACCGCTGGCAACAAAAGTGAGTACACCCCTAAGTGAAAATGTCCAAATTGGGCCCAAAGTGTCAATATTTTTTGTGGCCACCATCATTTTCCAGCACTGCCTTAACCCTCTTGGACATGGAGTTCACCAGAGCTTCACAGGTTGCCACTGGAGTCCTCTTCCACTCCTCCATGACGACATCACGGAGCTGGTGGATGTTAGAGACCTTGCACTCCTCCACCTTCCATTTGAGGATGCCCCACAGATGCTCAATAGGGTTTAGGTCTGGAGACATGCTTGGCCAGTCCATCACCTTTACCCTCAGCTTCTTTAGCAAGGCAGTGGTCGTCTTGGAGGTGTGTTTGGGGTCGTTATCATGTTGGAATACTGCCCTGCGGCCCAGTCTCCGAAGGGAGGGGATCATGCTCTGCTTCAGTACGTCACAGTACATGTTGGCATTCATGGTTCCCTCAATGAACTGTAGCTCCCCAGTGCCGGCAGCATTAATGCAGCCCCAGACCATGACACTCCCACCACCATGCTTGACTGTAGGCAAGACACACTTGTCTTTGTACTCCTCACCTGGTTGCCGCCACACACGCTTGACACCATCTGAACCAAATAAGTTTATCTTGGTCTCATCAGACCACAGGACATGGTTCCAGTAATCCATGTCCTTAGTCTGCTTGTCTTCAGCAAACTGTTTGCGGGCTTTCTTGTGCATCATCTTTAGAAGAGGCTTCCTTCTGGGACGACAGCCATGCAGACCAATTTGATGCAGTGTACGGCGTATGGTCTGAGCACTGACAGGCTGACCCCCCCCACCCCTTCAACCTCTGCAGCAATGCTGGCAGCACTCATATGTCTATTTCCCAAAGACAACCTCTGGATATGACGCTGAGCACTTGCACTTAACTTCTTTGGTCGACCATGGCGAGGCCTGTTCTGAGTGGAACCTGTCCAGTTAAACCGCTGTATGGTCTTGGCCACTGTGCTGCAGCTCAGTTTCAGGGTCTTGGCAATCTTCTTATAGCCCAGGCCATCTTTATGTAGAGCAACAATTCTTTTTTTCAGATCCTCAGAGATTTCTTTGCCATGAGGTGGCATGTTGAACTTCCAGTGACCAGTCGGTATTGGAGTGTGAGAGCGATAACACCATATTTAACACACCTACTCCCCATTCACACCTGAGACCTTGTAACACTAATGAGTCACATGACACCTGGGAGGGAAAATGGCTAATTGGGTCTAATTTGGACATTTTCACTTAGGGGTGTACTCACTTTTGTTGCCAGCGGTTTGGACATTAATGGCTGTGTGTTGAGTTATTTTGAGGGGACAGCAAATTTACACTGTTATACAAGCTGTACACGCACTACTTTACATTGTAGCAAAGTGTCATTTCTTCAGTGTTGTCACATGAAAAGATATACTCAAATATTTACAAAAATGTGAGGGGTGTACTCACTTTTGTGATATACTGTATGTATGAATCAACTAACTACATTTAATCATGATAGAGCAGATTCTATGTATGAATCAACTAACTACATTTAATCATGATAGAGCAGATTCTATGTATGACTCAACTAACTTTATGTGTCTTTCTACAGCTCTGCCTGTGGCCTCAGTGAGTGTCTCTCCTCAGGGTCTCCTCTACTCTGGAGAGACAGTCAGTCTGCAGTGTGTCATACCAGGCTACACAGACTGGAGGTACTACTGGTACAAAAACAACCAACACCTTCCTGATGAGACCAGTAAAGTCATCGATATCACCATCCACACCACTCAGACTGGTCTGGTTGGTCAGTACAGATGTGAGGGGACGAGGACAGATCAGCCGCAGAGGTCACAACCCAGTGATGACATCACTATCAGTGTCACTGGTGAGTTCACTTTTGATTTTCCATCACTAACTGGACGTTCCTAATTCTGAGTAAAACTTTTCTTTGCCTTTGAAGATATATTCTTAATAGCTACTCATGTATCCAGTTTAGGTAATGTGTTCACTTCATCTGTTCCATCACTAAATGAGCTCTTCTAAATCTGAATGTGATCTTTTCTTGCGTCTTTAGGATAGGTAATATCTAATCTGTGATGTGTTTTCACAGCTCAGCCCAAAGCTACACTGACTGTAAAACCCAACCCTGTGTTCCCTGGAGAGACAGTCACTCTAATGTGTTCAGTAGGGTCTGACAGTATCTGTAACTATCAGTGGTACAAAGACAGGAATTATAATGTATTATCCCAGTCTGAGAGACACACTATAACAGGAGACACCCTCACCATCAGTAGAGCTGCTGAGTCTGACCAGGGTCTCTACTGGTGTCAGGGAGAGATCCAGTCCAGATCCATATCAATCATCAGTGATCTTGTCACCATCACTATGAATGGTGAGTAGCTTTGTAGTGTGTTTTGTTGTCATAAAGATGGACACTATTTATTTTGAGTCAATCATTGTCTTTTTGTCAGTATTCTTAGTTATAATAACAACAATACAGGTAAGTGCCAAAACAAAGGAAGCATCAACATCAAGTGTCTTAATAGAGTTTTGGGCCTCTAGCCAGAACAGATTCTAAGTGTCTGTGGTGTTTTGTTGATGGTGGTGGAACACGCTGTCTCAGGCGTCGCTCCAGAATGTCCCCTAAATGGTCAAATGGGTTGAGATCTGGTGACTGAAATGGCCATGACATATGATTATCATCGTTGTCATGCTCATTAAACCGTTCAGTGACCACTCGTGCCCTGTGGATGGGAGATATTGTCATCCTATGGGGGTATAACCATGGTAGCCAAAATAATGGGCAACTGCGCCTGCCCATTATTTTTATACATGACCCTAAGCATGATGGGATGTTCATTGCTTCGGAATTGCTCAGGAACCACACCTGTGTGGAAGCACCTACTTACAATATCTGTTGTATACATCACTGACTCAAGTGGATCCTTTATTTAGCCAGTTACCTGTAAATGTATTTTTTGTCTAATTTCATATAACAATTCAATAAATATGGTTATCATACTTTGGAAAGTGTGGTGCACCAACTGCATTTAATCATGATAGAGCAGATTCTATGTATGACTCAACTAACTACATTTAATCATGATAGAGCAGATTCTATATATGAATCAACTAACTACATTTAATCATGATAGAGCAGATTCTATGTATGAAACAACTAACTACATTAATCATGATAGAGCAGATTCTATGTATGAATCAACTAACTACATTTAATCATGATAGAGCAGATTCTATGTATGAATCAACTAACTTCATGTGTCTTGGCTGGATGTCCTTTGGGTGGTGGACCAATGTTGATGCATACGAGAAACTGTTAAGCGTAAAAACCCCGGCAGTGTTGCAGTTCTTGACACACTCAAACCGGTGCGCTTAGAACCTACTACCAGACCCCGTTCAAAGGCACTTAAATATTTTGTCTTGCCCAGTCACCTCTGAATTACAAACATACACAATCCATGTCTCAATTGTCTCAAGGTTTAAAAATCCTTCTTTAACCTGTCTCCTCCCCTTCATCTACACTGATTGAAGTAAATTTAACAAGTGACATCAATAAGGGATCATAGCTTCACCTGGATTCACCTGGTCAGTCTATGTCAAGGAAAGATCAGGTGCTTCTAACGTTTTGTGCACTCAGTGTATGTAGACATGGTCTGTGTGGAATGTTCCCTCTAATTTTGTCTCTGCAAATTCCAGCAAGCATTTACTGTGAACACTGAGACTGTACCCGCTTTAAGTTACAGTATTAACAGTGGCCAAGTAGGCTACTGTGTCTATTTGATACTGTGTCTATTTGATTATAATGTTGGCCTACCAGTGAC
Source organism: Salvelinus fontinalis (assembly GCF_029448725.1). Taxonomy (NCBI): domain Eukaryota; kingdom Metazoa; phylum Chordata; class Actinopteri; order Salmoniformes; family Salmonidae; genus Salvelinus; species Salvelinus fontinalis. The sequence continues at coordinate 19,625,680 of NC_074700.1, read as the reverse complement.
CTACCATAAAAAACAACTGTGAAAAATGCATCCCATAACATTTTAACGTGGAAATAGCTGTTCTAAATAGTTTTTGTATGTTTTTAAAAGTAGACTGTGACTTTACACTTTTTTTAATGTAGTTCTGTCCTTGAGCTGTTCTTGTCTATTCATGTTCTGTATTATGTCATGTTTCATGTTTTGTGTGGACCCCAGGATGAGTAGCTGCTGCTTTTGCATAAGCTAATGGGGATCCTTATAAAATAGCAAATATCTATCATACAGCCTACAGTAGCAGCCAATGTGCGGGACTCAATGTAGGCCTACATTCCATTAAACTTTTGAGAAGAAAAAAACCATGCAGGGTTTGACATTCATCTGTTAATCCAGTAGTCATTCAGACAATGGGGTGACTGAATATTTTGTGTTGTTTAATTCAAGAAATCTTTACAAAAATAAAATACATTATTATTCCAATACCATTATTAGCGAATCAGACAAATTATGCTACGCTCTGCCTATTGGCTACTTAGCTTTTTCAAGACCGTCTCAAAATACAACACTGCCCCTTTAAGACAAAAAAAGCTCTTTACATGACTCCTTTTTCAAAGATGGCTGAAAACACACATGTTGTGTTCTTGTAGGAAGCCACCACTTGCTCATTGTTGACCAGAAAAGAGCTATAACTGTGCTAATAACTCACTAACTAGCAAGGAATATGAACAAATGTGCACACTTTGCTACATGCAGCTCTCACTTTGAGCTCAAATTAAGCTAAACTACTTGCGACCTCTCATACAGTCCAGTTCAAAGTGAATGGCTCAGATCCATATTTTATGTGGCAATGGCTATTTGCATAATAGGCCTACTGCAGCACTGATTGGTTATGGTGCACCGGTCTGTGTAGGCATAGGACTGACCTCCCGGGTGGCGCAGTGGTCTAGGGCACTGCATCGCAGTGCTAGCTGCGCCACCAGAGTCTCTGGGTTCGCGGCTGGGCTGGGTTCGCGCCCAGGCTCTGTCGCAGCCGGCCGCAACCGGGAGGTCCGTGGGGCGATGCACAATTGGCATAGCGTCGTCCGGGTTAGGGAGGGTTTGGCCGGTAGGGATATCCTTGTCTCAGTATGTAATGAAATGTAAAAATGTAATAAAATGTATGCACTCTACTGTAAATCGCTCTGGATAAGAGTGTCTGCTAAATGACTAAAATGTAAATGTAAAATGACTGAGTAGTGCCTGTCAGTGTAATACAATCCTACACCAGTGCGCTCTTCCACAGTTAGTTTTCCATACTATGGTTTGCATAGTTCGTGTTGTTTCGGTATGTTATATTGAAAGTGGCTAACATTGGGTTGATTCGATCAAAATCCCCACACTAGAGAGCGATGTTGATAGTGTTAACTAAATGGAAAATGAATCTCATGCTTCTCTGCTTGGGCTGAGATTTCTTATGCACGTGGTACTTCCCCGGTCCGCCTGTGCACAGCTTAGAGGAGACATTGCCGTGTGTATGTCAATCCAAAATAAAAGTTACCATTTTACCTACTAAAGTAAGACCCTACATGGTCTGACTGCTTTTGTCTTCATATTTAACTGTGTTTCCACAGCTCTGCCCAGAGCCTCAGTGAGTATCTCTCCTCAGTTTGTCCTTTACCCTGGAGATACAGTCACTCTGCAGTGTGACATATCAGACTACACAGACTGGACGTACCACTGGTTTAAAGACAACCAACTGCTTCCCAGTCCGACCAGAAAAACCATCACCTTCTCTCTCCTTGACAAGGCTGGTCAGTTCGAGTGTGTTGGGACGAGGGGAGGTCGGCCCCAGGAGTCATATCCCAGCTTTTCTCTCCCCATCATCATCACTGGTGAGCTCACTGTTTGTTTTCAACCTGGACTTTGTAAATTCAGAGCCAATGAGGGTTAATCTAAATACAGATATATACACTGTAAATTCTAACTGAATGGAGTCAACGTATGTCAAATATACTTTTATCACAATGTTACAGCATCAGCTGAATTACCAGGCAGGTATCCAGATGTTTTCTGCTCTGTTTCCTCAGCTCTGCCCAAAGCTACACTGACTGTAAAACCAAACCCTGTGTTCCCTGGAGAGACAGTTACTCTGACGTGTTCAGTAGGGTCTGACAGTAGCTGGAACTATCAGTGGTTCAAAGACAGGAATTATAATGTAGTATCCCAGTCTGTCAGACACACTATAACAGGAGACACTCTCACCATCAGTAGAGTTACTGAGTCTGACCAGGGTCTCTACTGGTGTCAGGGAGAGATCCAGTCCAGATCCATATCATCAATCATCAGTGATCCTGTCACTATTACCCTGAATGGTGAGTAACTATGTTGGGCGATTAGAACTGGCTCGCAGTCGGCGTTCCAATTAATCCCAAAGGTGTTCGACGGGGTTGAAGTCAGGGCTCTGTGCAGGCCAGTCAAATTCTTCCACACCGACCTCGACAAGCCATTTCTATATGGACCATCGCTTTGTGCACGGGGGGCATTGTCATGCTGAAACAGGAAAGGGCCTTCCCCAAACTGTTGCCACAAAGTTGAAAGCACACAATCGTCACGAATGTCATTGTATGCTGTAGCATTAAGATTTCCCTTCACTAGAATTAAGGGGACTAGCCTAAACCATGAAAAACAGCTCCAGACAATTATTCCTCCTCCACCAAACTTTACAGTTGGCACTATGCAATCGGGCGGTACCTTCCCCAGGCATCAGCCAAACAAAATTTGTCCGTCGGACATCACTCCAGAGAATCTGTTCCACTGCTCCAGTGTCCAATGGCTGCGAGCTTTACACCACTCCAGCCGACGCTTGGCATTGCGCATGGTTATCTTATGCTTGTGTGCAGCTTCTCTGCCATGGAAAGCCATATCATGAAGCTCCCGATGAACATTTATTGTGCTAAGTTTGCTTCAAGAGGCAATTTGTAACGCAGTAGTTAGTGTTTCAACCGATGACAGACCATTTTTACGTGCTCGGCACTTCAGCACTCGGCGGTCCCGTTCTGTGCGCTTGTGTGGCCTACCACATTGCAGCTGAGCCGTTGTTGCTCCTAGACGTTTCCACTTCACAATAACAGCACTTACAGTTGACTGGGTAAGCTCTAGAATGGCAGAAATTTGACAAACTGACTTGTTAGAAAGGTGGCATCCTATGACGGTGTCACATTGAAAGTCACTGAGCTCTTCAGTAAGGCCATTCTACTGCCAATGTTTGTCTATGGAGATTGCATGTCTGAGCGCTTGATTTTATACACATGTCAGCAATGGGTGTGGCTGAAAAAACCGAATCCACTAATTTGAAAAGCTGTCCACATACTTTTGCATATTTAGTTTATATATATAAAATAACAGTTACCGTATTACTTACTGAAGTCAGATCATACTTTGGAAAGATTGTTGCTCTGACTGCATTTGTCTTCATATAACTGTTTCCACAGCTCTGCCCACCGCCTCAGTGAAGATAGCCACTCCACAGGGTCTCCTCTACCCTGGAGAGACAGTCACTCTGCAGTGTGACATATCAGACTACACAGCCTGGACGTACCGCTGGTTCAGATACAATAAAGAGCTTCCCATTCAGACCAGAAAAACCATCACCATCTCTCTCCCTGACCAGGCTGGTCAGTACAGGTGTGTTGGGACGAGGAGAGGTCGGCCCCAGATGTCATATTCCAGCTCAGCTCTCCCCATCATCGTCACTGGTGAGTACATACCTTTCCATAATTTATCTAAGGATGAAAAACAATCTTTGCTTGATTAACAATCCGACATGTCAGTCCTTACCCGCCCTGCTGATAAGGGTGGGTCGGTTGTACTCATGGATTGGACAGTTTGTATAAATCATTGTCAGAAGTCATATCTCAGCTTTTCTCTCCCCATCATCATCATCATCATCATCATCACTGGTGAGCTCACTGTTTGTCTTCAATCTGGACTTTGTAAATTCAGAGCCAATGAGGGTTAATCTAAATACAGATATATACACTGTAAATTCTAACTGAATGGAGTCAACACACCCATATGTAAAATAGACTTTTTATCACAACAACAGCTGAATTAACAAGCTTGAATCCAGAGGCGGGGCGGCAGGTAGCCTAGTAGTTTGAGAGTTGGGCCAGTAACCGAAAGGTTTCTAGATCAAATCCCCGAGCTGACAAGGTAAAAATATGTTGTCCCGCTCCTGAAGAAGGCAGTTAACCCACTGTTCCTAGGCCGTCATTGTAAATAAGAATTTGTTCTTAACTGACTTGCCTAGTATGGTGGAAATTACAAGATCATGTTATAATAATTGTATTGCATCAAATTGTATATGCAACAGAACAAGGGGTTGTTAGAACGCTCATCTGTGTGTGTTCTACTGAGGATGGGCCTCTGGGAGATTTAACACTGACAGGAGATTTATGATGTCTTTTGGGTGATAAAACCTAAAGAGATCTCATTCCAGAGCATGAGTTAATGTTTCTGTTCTATATGGTACCGAGGAGAGATGACCCCAGGGTCAGACCCTGGTCTGTACACAAAGATAAGACACTGACACTGTCTGCTGTGAATTATAAGTATCTGTCACATCTGCTCCTGCCACGCCCTCTACTGCTCATCCTGTGTCTCCTTGGCCTGCCGCCAGACCCCCAGTACCATCTCCCTCTCTTGCTCTCTCTCTCTCTGTGTGTGTGTGTGTGTGTGTGTGTGTGTGTGTGTGTGTGTGTGTGTGTGTGTGTGTGTGTGTGTGTGTGTGTGTGTGTGTGTGTGTGTGTGTGTGTGTGTGTGTGTGTGGGCGGAGACAGGGGCTCTCAACGAATCATCTGAGGGTGATTCGTCGACCAGCCATCATTATCGTAGAGCACTCAATTGATTCACTTTATATGTGTGCGTTGTATTGACCTGCTCCCTTATTAATAAGTGATTAAACATTTAGTTTAAGTATAACTCTGACTTGTGTGATAAGTTTGTCTCTCCTCATTTGATAGTAAAGGAATTAACCACCACACTAGTTAAATAAAGGTTAAATAAAATAAAAATAAATCCTTATGTTTTGTGCTCTGTTTTCTCAGCTCTGCCCAAAGCTACACTGACTGTAAAACCCAACCCTGTGTTCCCCGGAGAGACAGTTACTCTGACGTGTTCTGTAGGGTCTGACAGTATCTGGAGCTATCAGTGGTACAAAGACAGGAATGATAATGTAGTATCCCAGTCTGGTTACAGTAACATTGGAGTCTCTCACACCATCAGTAGAGCTGATGTGTCTGACCAGGGTCAGTACTGGTGTGAAGGGAACAGAGTATCTAGACCCACATCTTCACAACCTAGTAATGCTATTACTCTCACTGTAAAAGGTGAGTTACTTTGTTCTGTGCTCTCTCTCGTCATACAGATAGACTCTGTTGTTGTTGGTGAGTCAATCATGTTTAATTTATCAAGTAAGATATTGAACCCTGCCCATGTCTCCTTGGTTAATAAATGGTTATATTTTCTGCCTACAACTCAGTGCAACGATTTAGAGTTACAGTAAGGTAGACATGTTAAAGTTTTTTAGAAACCCTAATCGTGGTATTTTAACATGTAGGCTGCTCACCTGCACATACTCTGACTCCTTTTAGAAGTAAGACTTATTTTGTACCTCCAGCCAATTACAATCACTCTCTTCTATGAAGGCTGATGCAAAACAGCTCCAGGCATTCCATGCTTTTCTTACATCTTGTTCTGAGCACCTGAGATTTACTATGCAACCTGCCACACGTCAAATCAATTCTGATTTTGTGTGAGGATAATGCTCTATACACTGGTGTAAAAACTTTACATATCCAGTAGCAGCTGACTTTTTGTAAGCGAACCACTCAATTTCGTCTCTACGATATTTTGGCATCAAACACGTCACCCTCCATAGGAGAGGGGGTGACCGCGACAATGTATTGTTCAAATGAGAGGCTGCCTGGATCTTTAATTTAAAGACTCTTGCTGCCTTCTGTCTCAACGTAGACTTTGATCTGAAGCCATTCTAGTGATTATTGTGATTTTTCTATTCATTGTAAATGTTTGTAGGCCTATGTAGCCACATTGTATCTATGATCAAATGCTTTACTTTCATGTTTTTTATATTTTCTATTTATATCTGTAAATTAACCAATGATATCAAGCCACACCCAGCCATGATTACAGACACCTGTGTTGTGTCCTTTGACACAATATAAACTAGTGACCCACAGTGTTTAACATTAAACCCTGATGAAGACAGCGTGTCTGTTGAAACGTTGGTTCTTAGGTTATGACATTATTGCATCTGAGCTCTAAGAGTGTGCTGCTCTCCTTTTCTTTTTCAAGTGTCCACTAGCCAGCACCTACCCTAAGTAGGTGTGTTATTTCTTTTGCCTCCAAGTCAATCATGTAGACATTTTCTGTGTGTCTGTACACTATTCTGCCTCACTGAATTCTGATCAGTTACCCATCAAGAGGACAAATCATGCAGCAGATCAGATCCATGTTTTCCAGATGCATCAAACACGTTTCTTGATTCCAACAGATAATCGTCCGACAGCTACACTGAGTTCTGACAAAGAGGACATATTCACAGGAGACAGTGTGACACTGAGCTGTACTGTAGAGTCTTCTGGATGGAAGTTTTACTGGTACAGACACAGACCAGACTCTACACCAGTAACCACAACCTCTGGATACTCCTACACACTCAGCTGGGTCAGTGTCTCTGATGGAGGACAGTACTGGTGCAGAGCTGGGAGAGGAGACTCAGTCTACTACACCCTGTACAGTGACCCAGTCCAGATAAACATTACTGGTGAGTCTAAAACAGTTTTATGATAAAGGGTTGCTAGTGTGGATAGAAAGTAATCTAGGGCATGATATTTTGTCTGCTGATTCTATCGCAACAATTATAGCTAACTTGAAGCTATATTCATGAGTAGACCTATTGATAAATTAATACATTTCAAATTTTACAACTGTTTATTCAGTTAGTTGTCTGTGTTGTGTCTGTGCAGAGAGACCTGTTGCTGTTCTGGTCCTCCAACCCAACTGGACCCAGATATTCATTAAAGAGACTGTTACTATGAGATGTGACATACAGGGAGGAGGAGACTCTGACTGGAACTACAGATGGTATAAGAATAGTCAGTTAGTGATCCCCTTTAGCACAAAGCCTGAGTACAGAATCAGTCCTGTCTACAGGTCTAACAGTGGTTCATATACCTGTGTGGGTGTAAAGGGCAACAAGATCTCCAAGACCAGTGAAGCTGTACAACTGACCGTGTCTGGTAAGTATATCTAATCATGTATAAAATAAATTGGGTTCACTAGAATACTTTCTAAGACTGAAAGGTTGAAACCTGTCCTCTATCAAATCACAGATCAACCTCAACCTGTCCTGAGTATCTCTCCTCAGTGGCTGAACCCTGGAGACTCAGTGACTCTGAGCTGTGAAGTTGACAAGACGTCTACAGGCTGGAGGTTCTCCTGGTACAGGACTGTTCCCTACAGAGCTGGGTTACCCTCCCTATCAGACAAGTCTTACTCTCTACAGCCCCTATCTGACAATCGGACTAGTGAAGACTCCTACACTCTGATCCCTGCTGGTCCTACTCCCACAGGAGGATATGTGTGTAGAGCTGGGAGAGGAGACCCAGTCTATGATACACTCTACAGTGAACCTCAGTTTCTCTGGTCAGGAGGTAACTAACTGCATTGAAACTGTATTGAATCATCTTTAAGTCACCCTCATGTGTCTATATAACTATAGGTTTGACTGTCTCTCTTTGTTACAGATCTGCAGCCTTCAGTGTCTCTTACAGTAAATCCCAACAGAACTCAGCATTTTAGATCAAAGTCTCTCTCACTGAGCTGTGAGGAGAAGGGAAACTCTACTGGATGGAGACTGATGAGATACACAGAGAGAGGAGTAGAGTCAGGGTGTGTCTCTAACTGGGGATCAATAACAGGGTCTACATGTACCATCAGCTACACATACACATGGTACAGTGGAGTGTTCTGGTGTGAGTCTGGATCAGGAGAGTACAGTAATGCTGTCAACATCACAGTAAATGGTATGTCTATTGTACAACATTCACTAGCGTTTTTACATATTGTAGCGACCCGCACAGACTGTGTGTTATAAGTTATGCTGTTTGTTTGTTGTGTTGGACTTACCAGTACCCAGTGTTTGCGGGGTCCTACATGCCAATCAACCTGCTATCTGCCAACCACGGGTGAGCCTGGAATGTTCCAGTGCCGGGCATCCTTGTGGTTTGTGGAGCAGCGGGAGGGCCTGGCAGGGGTGTGGAACACTGCAACTTTAAGACCATGCTTAGCCATTGTTCACTCTCTTAAGTTTTGCCTTAACAAGAGATGGTCACTGTTATTTCATACTGTGATCCTTGATTTATTTGGCGTGGGCTACGTTCAAACAGTAGCCTGTGTTGAGTTGGGTTAAGAACTTCTTGTTAATATGGGGGCGCTGTTTCCACTTTGGAAAAAATCGTGCCCAAATTAAACTGCCTCGTACTCTATTCTAGATCATACAATATGCATATTATTATTACTATTGGATAGAAAACACTCTCGTTTCTAAAACTGTTTGAATTATATCTGTGAGTAAAACAGAACTCATTTTGCAGCAAACTTCCATACAGGAAGTGAAAAATCTGAAAACGATGCTCTGTTCCAGGGCCTGCCTATTCAACTGGCTTTTATTTATTGATATGCATGCACTTCATACGCCTTCCACTAGATGTCAACAGGCAGTGGAAGGTGGAATGGGGTGTCTAGCTTGATCTGAGGCCGAACAATAACTTTTGGAGTGACAGGTCTGGAAATTTCTTTCTCTTCTCTGGCGCGCGAAGTACCTCGACATTGTCTTCTGATAAGCGTTCGGTATACACAGCGAATATCTCCGGCTCTGATTTTATTTGATACATGTGATAATAACATCGTAAAGTATGTTTTTTCAACCAAGTTTTATCAGTTTATTTAACGTTTATTGGTAGTTTTGGAATTTTCCGTTCTTTGCGTCAAGAGAAAATGGGCATGTTCGCGCCACATGGCTAGCTAAGGTTGCTAATTCGACAGGAGAAAAGGACATTCTAAAACCAAACAACGATTTATTCTGGACCAAGGACTCCTTGTACAAGATTCTGATGGAAGCTCAGCAAAAGTAAGAACAATTTATGATGTTATTTCATATATCTGTCGGGGTTACCCGATATGGCCTTTTTCCCAATTGAATTAGCAAGCATAACTAGCCAAGTGGCGCTAAGCTCTCCTTCGTGAACAAACGCACAGAACACAACATGCCTAACCTCTCGAAAAAAATTCAATAATATGATAAAACTATATTGAAAAAACATACTTTACGATGATATTGTCACATTTATCAAATAAAATCAAAGCCGGAGATAGTAGCCGTCTATAACGACAGCTTTTCAGAAGGCAATCCCCAGTTCCTTCTCGCGCCTTCCTGAAAACAGGAAATTGGTGTCACGTCATGCCAAGAGCTCTTATTCGACCTCAGATCAAGCTATACACTCCATTTCTTCTCTCACTGCCTATTGACATCTAGTAGAAGGCGTATGAAGTGCATGTATACTAATACATATCAAGCAAATTAATAGGGATGTCCTGGAACAGAGCATCGATTTCAGATTTTCCACTTCCTGTCAGGAAGTTTGCTGCAAAATGAGTTCTGTTTTACTCACCGATATAATTCAAACGGTTTTAGAAACTAGAGAGTGTTTCTATCCAATAGTAATAATAATATGCATATTGTACGAGCAAGAATTGAGTACGAGGCCGTTTGAAATGGGCACCTTTCATCCAAGCTACTCAATACTGCCCCTGCAGCCCTAAAAAGTAAATTATGATCTAGCCAGGTCATTAAATTCTTTAACTAAATGATTGCATATCATAAAATACAAGCTCAAAATATGTTTATTTATTGTGAGTGATGACTCCAGATGTACAGTATTATTGATATATTATGTTACACAGATGGTGATGTGATCCTGGAGAGCCCTGTCCATCCCGTGACTGAAAGAGACTCTGTGACTCTGTGCTGTAAATACCGGACAATCAGATCAAACTTCAAGGCTGATTTCTACAAAGACGGAGTACTCATCAAGAATGAGACCACAGGAGAGATGACCATCCCTACAGTATCCAAGTCAGATGAAGGATTCTATAAGTGTAAATCTGGTGAAGGAGAATCACCAGATAGCTGGGTGACAGTAAGAGGTGAGAAAATGTGTATGATCACAACTAAGTTACCTTTTTATTATCTGTGTTAAAAACTTGATTTAAGTGTTGATGTTAAAACTTCTTATGGCTGGGGGCAGTTTTGAGTAGCTTGGATGAATAAGGTGCCCAGAGTAAACTGCCTGCTACTCAGGCCCAGTTGCTAATATATGCATATTATTAGTGGATTTGGATAGGAAACACTCTGAAGTTTCTAATACTGTTTGAATGATGTCTGTGAGTATAACAGAACTCATATGGCAGGCAAAAACCTGAGAAAAAATACAACCAGGAAGTGGGAAATCTGAGGTTTGTAGTTATTCAACTCATAGCCTATCGAATATACAGTGGGATATTGGTAATATTGCGCTTCCTAATGCTTTTACTAGATGTCAACAGTCTTTAGAACCTTGTTTGATGCTTCTACTGTGAAGGAGGGGGAAATGAGGGCTCTTTGAGTCATGGGTCTGGCAGAGTGCCATGAGCTGACCACGCACGTGAGAGAGTTAGCTTGCGTTCCATTGCATTTCTGAAGACAAAGGAATTCTCAGGTTGGACCATTATTGAAAATGTATGTTAAAAACATCCTAAAGATTGATTCTATACTTCGTTTGACATGTTTCTACAAACTGTAATATGACTTTTCGTCTGAACTTTCGCATGGACTTGCCCGCGCATCATGAGTTTGGATTGTGTACTGAACGCGCAAACAAAAAGGAGGTATTTGGACATAAATGATGGACTTTATGGAACAAATCAAACATTTATTGTGGAACTGGGATTCCTGGGAGTGCATTCTGATGAAGATCATCAAAGGTAAGTGAATATTTATAATACTATTCTGGCGGATATCTTCATGGCTTGTTTGGGCTCTGAGCGCTGTACTCAGATTATAGAATGGTGTGCTTTTTCCGTAAAGTTTTTTTGAAATCTGACACAACGGTTGCATTAATTAAGGAGAGGTTTATCTAAAGTTCCATGTGTAATAATTGTATCTTTTATCAATGTTTATTATGAGTATTTCTGTAAATTGATGTGGCTCTCTGCAAAATCACCGGATGTTTTGGAGGCAAAACATTACTGAACGTCAATGTAAACTGAGATTTTTGGATATAAATATGAACTTTATCGAACAAAACATACATGTATTGTGTAACATTAAGTCCTATGAGTGTCATCTGATGAAGATCATCAAAGGTTAGTGATTCATTTTATCTCTATTTCAGATTTTTGTGACTCCTCTCTTTTGCTGGCAAAATGGCTGTGTTTTTCCTGTGAATAGGTGCTGACCTAACATAATGATATGTTGTGCTTTCGTCGTAAAGCCTTTTTGAAATAGGACACTGTGGTGGGATTAACAACACGTTTATCTTTAAAATGGTGTAAAATACTTGTATGTTTGAGGAATTTTAATTATGAGATTTCTGTTTTGAATTTGGCGCCCTGCACTTTCACTGGCTGTTGTCATATCGATCCCGTTAACAGGATCCCAGCCATAAGAAGTTGTTAATATAGTTTGCAATTTACAGACCTAGAAAATATGATATTTTAACTAAATTGTCAAAAGACGGGCCAGCCTGCTTTCTTTTCATGCTCTATACTGTAAACCCATATAACCTTTCTGAGTCTGTCCTGTTCTCTCTCCAGTCTCGCCAGTCTCAGATACATACAGGAATTTAACTACTTTATTTATTTTCTACCTCAGTCTGATGGTGTTGTGCTGTTCCCTCTCCAGTCTCTCCAGTCGTATCTCCTGGGTCCTCTACATCAGTCCTAGTAGGAGTGGTTGTGGGTCTGCTTGTTGCTGGTGTCATACTGGTCATTATCCTGGTCCTGCTGGTGAGATATCAAAACAGAAAAGGTGAGACTTTTACTATGTCTCATTTAATGGAAAATGTATTATTACGTTTGGAACAAAAATGTCTACATAGAAATAGGTGAAGAAAGTTCAGTACATAACACAATGTGTTTGTCATTACAGGTTCCTGTTTCAACAGAATATTCTGGTGAGTACAGCTGTCTCTCACTCATACTGATACAAACAGTATAACATCTTCTCTGTGCTTCTTATGCTGAGTATCTCTCTCCCTGTAGGCCCCCTCAGCCCCAGAGAACCAACCAGGACCCCCAACAGGACCAAGGATCTGGGTATACACATCAGCAGCATGGTCAGTATCTCATCCCAAACCTCTACCACTCCTCTCTATGTAACCTCATACACTGACTCATCAACATGTAATTTTTATAACATCCAGCTTTGGGGTCGAAATTTTAATTCTGGTCAATTCAGAAAGTAAACCAAATGCATTATTCTTCCTGAATTGACTGGAATTTAAATGGAACTGACCCCAAGCCTGATAACATGTCCCTAGGCAACCAACCTAACTAACCTGTCTCTCTCTTCTTTGATCAACAGGTGACGCTAACATCTATGATACGATCAATTCCTCAGACAACAATGATAATGGTAATGTAATGTTTTCAATATGAATGTGTAGTAGTCTGCTGCTCTTCATTTAATATGACATGTGGAGTTTGACTAAGTGGAGGTGTTTGTGTATTATGTCTCAGATGCTGCTGGTGCTTCTGCTGCTGGACCAAGTCATGTGACTTACGCCCAGATTCAACTGAAAAAGTTGGACAAGAAAAAGAAAGGTGACTCAACTGTGACATATATTTATTTAAAAAAATGTGCAGTGTGTCCAAGAAGAGTTAAAATGATGTACAAAAAAGAACCAGGCGATGTGGACAAAAAATCCATATTGTGATAAATGTACTGAGTTCATTTAACGTCTTATGGGCAGGACGCTACCTGGCCAACATCCTGTGAAATTGGAGAGCGCGAAATTCAAACTACAGTATTATAAATATTTAACTTTCATAAAATCACAAGTGCAATACATCAAAATAAAGCTTAACTTCTTGTTAAACCAGCCACGTGTCAGATTTAAAAAAGGCTTTACGGCGAATGCAAACCGATAATGTCCTTCTTTATATCCATAAAAACTCTGTTTAGCTGGCGCGCTTCAGTCAATAATCCACCCAGTTTCCCTCCATCAAAATGCATACAAAATGAATCCCAAACATTACTAATAAACTTTTCCAAACAAGTCAAACAACGTTTATAATCAAACCTTAGGTACCCTGATACGTAAATAAACAATACAATTTAAGAAGGAGAATCGTTATTGTCTTTACCGGAGAAAAATACCAAAGAACACGCTCTCTTCCACGCACTTGGAAACACTACAGCCAAAATGGCAGCCACCTAGAAAAACTACAATTTTTGGCTAATTTTCCAAAAACCAGCCTGAAACTAAAGACTGTTGACATCTAGTGGAAGCCCTAGGAACTGCAATCTGGGAGGACTTGGCCTTATAATTAAAGTGACAGTCATTGAAAATAGTGGTAGGCTGAAATTCTTTTCTTTTGGGATGGTTTGTCCTCGCGGTTTCGCCTGCCATATCATTTCTGTTATACTCACAGACATAATTTTAACAGTTTCAGAAACGTTAGTGTTTTTTATCCAAATTTACCAATTATATGCATATCCTAGCTTCTGGGCCTGAGTAACAGGCAGTTTACTTTGGGCACGCTTTTCATCCGGACGTCAAAATACTGCCCCCTACCCAAGAGGTTAACTAATATGACTTGTTGGATGGTTGTAGACATCTATTGCCCAATTAACAATTACACATATTAGCAAAGCTATTTCATTTTAAAATTCACATTTCTCTAGTATAAGCTACTTATCGTAATAAACAATATCAGCAAAATTCCCACGATAAGTGGTTGGTGTCGATCATATTTGGTTTATCATCCCAGCTGTAGTATAAAAATTATATATAATGTATATACACTGTAGACTCCGTCTCATGCTACCACTAGAGTGAAAGCACCGCCAGCATTCAAAAGTGACCAAAACATCAGCCAGGAAGCATAGGAACTGAGAAGTGGTCTGTGGTCATCACCTGCAGAACCACTCCTTTTTTGGGGGTGTCTTGCTAATTGCCTATAATTTCCACCTTTTGTCTATTCCATTTGCACAACAGCATGTGGAATTTATTGTCAATCAGTGTTGCTTCCTAAGGGGACAGTTTGATTTCACAGAAGTGTGATTGACTTGGAGTTACATTGTGTTGTTTAAGTGTTCCCTTTATTTTTTTGAGCAGTGTATTAAAGAAAATAACTAATTATACTAACTAACAAATTCTCTGCTCTTCTTCCTCTTCTTCAGAAAAGCTAGCTGATCCAGCTAAAAATCCAGTCTACTCTGTGGTGAAAACAGGGAAAGCGACAGGTAAGACCCAGTCTGCAAGTTGGTAGTCATTCAAATCAAAATGTGCAATTTTGTAGTTTCAGATGAAGCGGCAGAATATGCAATAAACTAATTTCATTTGTTGACTGAAAATGTCCCATTGTCAGCAGCAGCTGGACCTGTTGATGTCACCTATGCTGCGGTGGACCTCAAAAACAAGGCCAAAGCCAAGAAGAAGAGAGGTAAATATTGTTGAATAGCTATATTTCTAAGGGATAACCAACGAGGGGCTATGCATTCTATGGAAAATGATGCATGGTGTGAAAGGTTGTTCTTTATAAATAATGCTACTCCATATAAGGTTGCTGGAAAACAAATGCACCATCCTTCCACAGAGTTGCATTATTTTCCAGAGAACACATAGAGCCCTGAGTTGATTATCTCGCTTGTACCATGGCTATAATTTAACACAGTAAAAATGTGTTCATTTACCGGTAGAAATGTATTCAAGATCCAATGAAGTAGCTAGGTAGCAAGTTATTAGATAGCTACAGTAGTTGCCTTGGTAACCAAACAAAGAGACTTGCTAGCTTAGCTAATTAACCATCCTCCTAGATTGTAATTATGAAAATCAAATTCATCAATGACAATGATATTATCAATTTGACTTTTGCTTTCAATAGCAGCTTAAACATAGGACATGTAAGAATTAACTTCATAGCCATTGAATATTGCACTGCATTACTTAAGAAATAAGGCCCGAGGAGGTGTGGTGTATGGCCAATATACCGAGGGCTAAGGGCTGTTGTTCTTATGCATGACGCAACGTGGAGTGCCTGGACACAACCCTTAACCGTTGTATATTGGCCAGATATCACAAACCCCCGAGGTGCCTTATTGCTATTATAAACTGGTTACCAATGTAATTAGATCAATCTTTTTTGTATGTGTCTCTGTGTGTGGAGTAAAGGTGATCTAGACTTCCTAGATATAGGACATCGTGGTATACGGTCTGATATACTACGGCTGTCAGACAATCAGCATTCAGGGGTTGAACCACCCAGTTTATAAATCAAAATCATGCATGCTCTAGAATGCCCTTCAAGCCAATCAGAAATGAGTATTCAACAATGCCACGGTATAATGTTCTGTATAACTGTAAATGTTTTCTGATATTTTATTATCACCCCCTATAGAAACAGCAACCCCACCTGAGGCAGATTCAGTCTATTCTCAAGTAAAGCCACGCACAGCCCCCGGTAAGACTAAGGACTCGATTCAATCCGTATTGCAGAAGTTCATTGCTAAAGCGCAATTGACATGTTAATTTTGCTATAGCGCTGAACTTCCACGATACGGATTGAATCAAGCCCTAATCAAAATCTTTTGAAAGGATATGGAACTAATACTTAGATATACTCTAATATCAGAGCATGTCCTAACAAACTGGTGAGAAAACATTTATGATCACGTTACCGTTTTATGTCGGTGCGATGAATTTGTGATTATAGTGTTTTTACATAACTTTGTATTTTCACCATAGCAAATATTATCTTGCATTTAAATTGTAAAAAGGGGATGGCTGCAGGGGATGGCTGCCGTTTAAAAGGCTCCTAACCAACTGTGCTATTTTGTGTTTTTTCGCATTGTTTGTAACTTATTTTGTACATAATGTTGCTGCTACCATCTCTTATGACCAAAAATAACTTCTGGATATCAGAAAAGTGATTACTCACCTCGAACTGGATGAAGATTTTTTTCTTTAATGAGTCCGACGCGAAGAACGTACTCCATTCCAGACTATCCTACTTACAGGACAATAAAAACTGTATCTTATGTTTCACCGAGTAGTGGCTGAATGATGACACGGATCATTTAGTTGGCTGGGTTTTCTGTGCATTGACAGAACAGCTACGTCTGTAAAGACGAGGGTGGGGGGAGTGTGTGTCTTTGTGAATAACAGCTGGTGAGCGATGTCCTTGTCACGTTCCTGACCTATTTATGTTAGTTGTTATGTGTGTTAGTTGGTCAGGACGTGAGGTTGGGTGGGCATTCTATGTTTTCTGTTTCTGTGTTGGTTTTGGGTTGCCTGGTATGGCTCTTAATTAGAGGCAGGTGTTTGGCGTTCCTCTAATTAAGAGTCATATTTAGGTAGGCGTTGTCACAGTGTTCGTTGTGAGTGATTGTCTTCCGTGTCTGTATGTTATTTCGTACCACACGGGACTGTTTCGGTTTATGTAGTCTGTTTCCTATTCGTGCGTTCTTCGTGTCTATGTAAGTTCTCATGTTTAGGTCAGTCTACGTCGTTTGTTATTTTGTATCATTTCAAGTGTAGTTCGTGTTCGTTTTTCGTCTTGTTTAAATAAATATGTATTCAAACTTCGCTGCGCCTTGGTTCAATCCCTGCTCCTCCTCTTCGGATGAAGAGGAGGAGGACAGCCGTTACAGTCCTATATCTAGGAAGTCTAGATCACCTTTACTCCACACACAGAGACACATACAAAGCTCTCCTTCGCCCTCCATTTGGCAAATCTGACCATAATTCTATCCTCCAGATTCATGCTTACAAGCAAAAACTAAAGCAATAAGTACCAGTGATTCGCTCAATTACTTAACTGGTCAGATGACGCGGATGCTACTCTACAGGACTGTTTTGCTAGCACAGATTGGAATATGTTCCGAGATTCATCCAATGGCATTGAGAAGTATACCACCTGAGTCCCCGGCTTCATCAATAAGTGCATCGACGTCGCCTCCACAGCCACAGTACATATCCCATCCAGAAGCCATGGATTACAGGCAACGTCTGCACCGAGCTAAAAGCTAGAGCTGCCTCTTTCAAAGACCGGGATACTAATCCGGACGCTTAAAAAAAATCCCGCTATGCTCTCAGACGACCCATCATACAGGCAAAGCATCAATACAGGACTGAGATTGAATCCTACTACACCGGCTCTGACGCTCATCGGATGTGGCAGGGCTTGCAAACTATTACGGACTACAAAGGGAAACCCAGCTGTGAGCTGCCCAGATCCACAGATCCCCTTTCCCACCTGGACAAAAGGAACACGTATGTGACAATGCTATTCATTGATTACAGCTCAGCATTCAACACCATAGTGCCCACAAAAGTTCTCACTAAGCTAAGGACCCCGGGGACTAAACACCTCCCTCTGCAACTGGATCCTGTACTTCCTGATGGACCGCCCCCAGGTGGTAAGGGGAGGCAACAACCCATCTGCCACGCTGATCCTCAAAACGGGGGACCCTCAGGGGTGTGTGCTTTGTCCCCTCCTGTACTCCCTGTTCACCCAAGATTGCGTGCGCAAGCATAACTCCTACACCATCATTAAGTTTGCTGACAACACAAGTGGTATGCCTGATCACCGACCTCAATGAGAGAGCCTATAGGGAGTAGACCTACTCCCTATAAGCTGTCTCATCATTGTCGGTGGTCAGCTGTCTCGTCATTGTCGGTGGTCAGGCATATCACTGTTGTGTCGTCAGCAAAACTTAATTATGGTGTTGGAGGGGGCGGTCCATCGGGAAGTCCAAAATACAGTTGCAGAGGGTGGTGCC
Source organism: Salvelinus fontinalis (assembly GCF_029448725.1). NCBI lineage: Eukaryota > Metazoa > Chordata > Actinopteri > Salmoniformes > Salmonidae > Salvelinus > Salvelinus fontinalis. Next base: position 19,607,601 of record NC_074700.1, on the reverse strand, counting down.
AGGACCACAAACTTACCCTCAACGTGAGCAAGACAAAGGAGATGATCGTGGACTACAGGAAAAGGAGGGCTGAACACGTCCCCATTCACATCAACGGGGCTGGAGTGGAGCAGGTTGAGAGTTTCAAGTTCCTTGGTGTCCACATCACCAACAAACTATCATGGTCCAAACACACCAAGACAGTCGTGAAGAGGGCACGACAACACATTTTTCCCCTCGGGAGACTGAAAAGATTTTGCATGGGTCCCCAGATCCTCAAAAAGTTATACAGCTGGACCATCGAGAGCATCATGACCGGTTGCATCACCGCCTGGTATGGCAACTGCTCAGCATCTGACCGTAAGACGCTACAGAGGGTAGTGCGTATGGCCCAGTACATCACTGGGGCCAAGCTTCTTGTCATCCAGAATCTATTTACTAGACGGTGTCAGAGGAAGGCCCAAACAATTGTCAAAGACTCCAGTCACCCAAGTCATAGACTGCTCTCTCTGCTACCGCACAGCAAGCAGTACCGGAGAGCCAAGTCTAGGTCCTAAAGGCTCTTTAACAGCTTCTACCCCAAGCCATAAGACTACTGCACAATTAATCAAAAGTCCACCCAGACCTTTGTTTTTACACTGCTGCTACTCGCTGTTTATTATCTAAACATAGTCACTTTACCTCTACCTACATGTACAAATTATCTCGACTAACCTGTACCCCCGCACATTGACTTGGTACCCCCTGTATATAGCCTCGTTATTGTTATTTTATTATGTTACTTTTTAGTAAATGTTTTACTTCAGTTTATTTAGTAAATATTGTTTTAACTCTTTCTTTAACTGCATTGTTGGTTAAGGGCTTGTAATTAAGCATTTCACGGTAAGGTCTACACTTGTATTTGGCGCATGTGACATACGATTTAATTTGTAGATGAAGGCTGGACTGGAATCTCTCAAATTCACTACTATATTCTACACCTATATTACCTCTCTCTGAGATCTGATGGCATTGTGATGTTTGGGACGAAGAGACAGAATTTGCGATAAGCTAATTTCTTAATTTGTTGACTGGAAATGTCCATTGTCAGCAGCAGCTGGACTTGTTGATGTGACCTATGCTGAGGTTGACCTCCAAAAGAGGGTCAAACTCAAGAAGAAGAGAGGTAAGACTGGACATCCCTTCTTCCATATTCCAACCATCATAATCGTCACTAACCTCGTACAACCATCCGGAAAGTCTTGCAAGTTTCTCTACACTGTAATAGAAGGTTAAATCCTCACACCTCTTTGACCCCGTGTTGAATAGCTGTATATTATTCTGTATATACCTGGATATTATTCTGGATTTAATTCTGTATATAACTGTTTATCATTCTGTTCATTATTCTAGATATTTTTCTGTATTTAACGGTATATTGTCCTGTATATAACTCTATATTATTCTATATATTTCCGTATATTACTGTGTACTATTCTGATGTTTATTCTCCTACAGAAACACCAACCCCGCCAGAGACAGATTCAGTCTATTCTCTAGTGAATCCATACACTGACCACGGTAAGACTAAATCAGCAAATCTATTAAACGGGTATGAAACTACACTATACAGTATCTCTCATATTAGAGTATATCTAAGTATGTCCTAACAAACTGGTGAGAAAACGTTTCTGATCACATGTTACGTTTTTATCATCCATGTGATGAATTTTCGATTATAGTTCGATTATAGTGTTGATGTTAACATACATATGGATTTGCATCCTCAAAGCAAATATTATTTTGCAACTAAATTGTCTGAAGATACAGGCCGGCCAATTGGAAAGCAGAATATGCATTAAGCTAATTCCTTAATTTGTTGACTGTAAATGTCCATTGTCAGCAGCAGCTGGACCTGTTGATGTGACCTATGCTGAGGTTGACCTCCAAAAGAAGAACAAAGCCAAGAAGAAGAGAGGTAAGACTGAATATCCCTTCTCCCATTTTCCCCTTATCAGAACTTCACACCTCTGACCACATATTGAATAAATGTATATTATTCTGGATGTTATTCTGTGTTTTAGTCTGGGTATTAGTCTGGATATTATTTTGTTTATGATTCTGGATATAACTATTATGTTGATGTTTATCCTCCTACAGAAACAGCAACCCCACCAGAGGCAGATTCAGTCTATTCTCGATTGAAGCCACGGTCATGCCCCGGTAAGAATAATAGCCATTTTGTTAATGATACTAAAATGATATAAATATGGAACTAATGTTCTGATATCATATTCTAATGTATCTATTTGAAGTATATCTCCGTTTTATTCTTAGGGGATTGTTTTACTTCATGCAGGTCCTTGAGGAAGATGGAGGGATAAATAACTTTGTGTGGTGATATGTTACAGGTCCTTGAGGCAGATGGAGGGATAAATAACTTTGTGTGGTGATATGTTACAGGTCCTTGAGGGAGATGGAGGGATAAATAACTTTGTGTGGTGATATGTTACAGGTCCTTGAGGGAGATGGAGGGATAAATAACTTTGTGTGGTGATATGTTGCAGGTCCTTGAGGGAGATGGAGGGATAAATAACTTTGTGTGGTGATATGTTACAGATCCTTGAGGGAGATGGAGGGATAAATAACTTTGTGTGGTGATATGTTACAGGTCCTTGAGGGAGATGGAGGGATAAATAACTTTGTGTGGTGATATGTTACAGGTCCTTGAGGGAGATGGAGGGATAAATAACTTTGTGTGGTGATATGTTACAGGTCCTTGAGGGAGATGGAGGGATAAATAACTTTATGTGGTGATATGTTACAGGTCCTTGAGGGAGATGGAGGGATAAATAACTTTATGTGGTGATATGTTACAGTTCCTTGATGGAGATGGAGGGATAAATAACTTTGTGTGGTGATATGTTACAGGTCCTTGAGGGAGATGGAGGGACACACCATCAGAGGAGGAGCAGGAGAAACCTGGGAATATAGATTCTTCACACATGCGCGCACACACAGACATGCAAGCACACCCACAGATACACACACATAAAGGATTTATATATATATTTCAACAAATATATTTGATTTAATATTGGTTTAACTGCAACAGGTTTTTAAACAATGATATGGTGTTATGATTATTATCTGCAGCTACAGCAAGTGTATTGTGTATTGAATTGTTGTGTTGTAAATCTATTGACATGTATTGTCTTTGGTTTGATACTTCTGTCACTCAGATGACAGAATACTACACTACACAGCCAAAAGTATGTGGACACACCTTAAAATAAGTGGATTCTGCTATTATAGCCACACCCCTTGCTGACGGGTATATAAATTCGAGCACAGTCATGCAATCTCCAAAGACAGACATTGGCAGTAGAATGGCCGGTACTGATGAACTCAGTCACTTTCACCGTAGAACCGTTATAGGATGCCACCTTTCCAACAAGTCAGTTCTTTAAAATTTCTGCCCTGGTCAACTGTAAGTGCTGTTATTGTGAAGTGGAAACGTCTAGGAGCAACAACTGCTCGGCCGTGAAGTGGTAGGCCACACAAGCTCACAAAAGCAAAGTCAGCACAAGAACTGCTAGTCGGGAACTTCATGAAATGGGTTTCTACGGATGAGCAGTCGTACACAAGCCTAAGATCACCATGCGCAATGCCAAGCATCAGCTGCAGTGGTGTAAAGCTCACCACCATTGGACTCTGGAACATTGGAAACGTGTTCTCTGGAGTGATGAATCACGCTTCACCATCTGGCAGTCAGACGTACGAATCTGGGTTTTGCGGATGCATTGTAACACTCCCTGCCCCTATGCATAGTGCCAACTGTAAAGTTAGGTAGAGAAGGAATAATGGTGTTGGGATGTTTTCATGGTTCAGGCTAGGCCCCTCAGTTCCTGTGAAAGAAAATCTTAACGCTACAGGCTACAATGACAATCTAGACGAATATGTGCTTCAACTTTGTGGCAATAGTTTGGGGAAGGCCCTTTCCTGTTTCAGCATGACAATGCGCCCGTGCACAAAGCGAGGTCCGTACCGAAGTGGTTTGTCGAGATTGGTGTGGAGGAACTTAACTGGCCTGCACAGAGCCCTGACCTCAACCTCATTGAACACCTTTGGAATGAATTGGAACGCCGACTGCGAGCCAGGCCTAATCGCCCAACATCATTGTCCTACCTCACTAATGTTCTTGTGGCTGAATGGAAGCAATTCCCCACAGCAATTTTCATACATCTAGTGGAAAGATATCCCATTAAAGTGGAGGCTATTATAGTAGCAAAAGGGGGACCAACTCCATATTAATGCCCTTGATTTTGGAATTAGATGGTTGATGAGCAAGTGTTCTCATACTTTTGGCCATATAGTGTATATACTGAACAAGTGTCACGCCCTGACCATAGATTGCTTTGTATCTTTCTATGTTTTGTTTGGTCAGGGTGTGATGTGGGTGGGCATTCTATGTTGTGTGTCTAGGTTGTCTGTTTCTATGTGTTTGGCCTAGTATGGTTCTCAATCAGAGGCAGTTGTCAGTCGTTGTCTCTGATTGGAAGCCATATTTAGGTATCCTGTTTTCCTTTGTGTTTTGTGGGTGGTTGTATCCTGTGTTAGTGTTTTCACCATACGGGACTGTTTCGGGTTATTTGTTTGTACTTTTGTTATTTTCGTTCAGTGGTCTGTTTGATTTATTAAATTATCATAATGGAAACTTACCACGCTGCATATTGGTCCGATCCTTGCTACTCCTCCTCAGACGAAGAGGACGAAACCCGTTACAACAACAACATAAAACACAACATGTAAAGTGTTGGTCCCACGTTTCATGAGCTGAAATGTTTCATACACACAAAAAGCTTATTTCTCAAAAATGTTTTGGTAAAATGTGTTTACATCCCTGTTAGTGAACATTTCTCCTTTGCCAAAATAATCCGTACACGTGACAGGTGTTAAACAGCAGGATCATTCCACAGGTGGTGCTTGTGCTGGGGACAGCAAAATACCACTCTAAACTGTGCTGTTTTGTCACACAACACAATGCCATAGATGTCTCAAGTTTTGAGGGAGTGTGTAATTGGCATGCTGACTGCAGGAATGTCCACCTGAGCTGTTGCTAGAGAATTTTATGTTTATTTTTCCACCATAAGCCGCCTCCAACGTTGATTCAGAGAACTGTCCTCACAACTACGTGTAACCACGTCAGCCCAGGACTTCCACATCCGGCTTCATCACCTGTGGGATGTTCTGAGACAAGCCACACGGACACCTGATGAAACTCTGGGTTTGCACCAAAAAATTGTCAGAAGCTGTCTCAGGGAAACTTATCTGCTTGCTCGTCGTCCTCACCAGGGTCTTGAACTGACTGCAATTTGGTGTGGTAACCGACTTCGGAGGGCAATGCTCACCTTCGATGGCCACTGGCACGCTGGAGAAGTTTGCTCTTCACAGATTAATAACAGTTAAAACTGTACTGGGTATGGCATCCTGTTTGTGAGCGGTTTGCTTTTGTCAACGTTGTGAACAGAGTACCCCATGGTGGCTGTGTTTTTTATTTTATGTTCATTATTGTTTTTTACATACATTTATTTAACTAGGCAAGTCAGTTAAGAACAAATTCTAATTTACAATGAAAGCCTAGTAACAGTGAGTTAACTGCCTTGTTTTGGGGCGTAATGACAGATTTTCACCTTGTCAGCACGGGGATTTAATCCAGCAACCTTTCGGTTACTGGCCCAACACTTTAACCACTACGCTACCTGTCACCCCGTTATGGTATAGGCAGGCACAAGCTATGGACAACTAACACAATTGCATTTTTTTTACTGGCATTTGAGATCCTGAGACCCATTGTAATGCCATTAATCCGCCCCCTTCACCTCATGTTTCAGCATGATAATGCATGGCACCATGTCTCAAGGATCTGTACACATTTCCTGGAAGCTGAAAATGTTCCAGTTCTTCCATGGCCTGCATACATTACATTTTTTCTTTTTTGGGGGGTGGGGGACAATGCAAATAGTCCGTGTAGCCATTAGCTGTTCAGCAGTCGTATGGATTGAGGGTCGAAGCTGTTAAAGAAGCCATACTCACCAGACATGTCAGCCATTGAGCTTTCTTTGGGATGATCTGGAACGACGTCTACAACAGTGTGTTCCAGTTCCCAGCAAAATCCAGAAACTTGGCACAGCCATTGAAGAGGAGTGGGACAACATTCCACAGGCCACAATCAACAGCCTGATCAACTCAGCCGCGCTGCATGAGGCAAATTGTGGTCCCACCCGATACGGACTGCTTTTCTGATCCATGCCCCTACATTTTTAAAAAGTATCTGTGACCAACAGATGCATATCTGCATTCCCAGTCATAGGAAATCCATAGATTAGGGCCTAATGAATTTATTTAAATTGACTAATATCCTTATATGAACTGTAACTCAGTAAAATCTTTGAAATTGTTGCATGTTGAGTTTAAATTTTAATTCAGTGTATTTGTGTATACATTTCACAGAATATTATAATTTGTTTTTAAAGAATACTTTTACAATATATTTGCTTTTGTAATTCACTTTTTTTTATCATCCCCAAGAGGGCATAAATGCACAAGTAAACGGTTATAGTCAACCCATCCATACCATCTTCTATCAGCCTTCCTTTCAGCCTAAAATAGTTTTTGTGTGAGTTCAATGTGTGAGTTCAATGTGTGAGTTCAAGAGACAATCTGTGATTGGTACATCCATTTGGGAATCTTAAAGAATATAACTTGTAAATGCCTCATGAGCTTAGTTGCCAATTGAGATTTTCATAATTCATTTTTAAATAAAGGTGTTTAAATGGACATTTCTTCTCTGTTTTATGAAGTATTTCTGAAAACATCTAGACAAAATAGAACGTTTCAGTGCTCAGTGTCCACTTTCACAGTATGTGAGAAACACCTCAAAACAAAGAGATCATGAAAGGGATCAATATGGGACATTTACTGCAGTATATCAATTGTCATGAATTAACCCCAAAAAATATAAAATCATTTTACAGTACAATATCCAGTTTTACTCTTCCCATCCAGTTTAATAAATATGTTTGTCATACATTCGAACACAATGAAATGTCAGTGACAACAACATATTTGATCATGACTAAATGCATGGGATGTAAGGCTATGTGATATTTACAGGCCCAGCTCTGAGGGGGGCGCTAAAAGACCAGGAACAATTAAGCTTCATGGCTTATCCTCAAAAACCAGTTACTGGTTATAATTTTTGATTGAATACTGTCTTCCTTATTGAGCCTCTGGTCTGTGGACACACACACACACACACGTCCCAGGAGGATGCTGAGTAAGAACAGTGGGGTGGTGAGGTGCAGAACAGAACTCATATTCAGTTCCTATTTTCTCCTGGGCTTTATTAGAATATTGTGGTCATATCAATGTACTGCAGTCATACTGATACCATCTCTAAAGGCAGTACCAAGACAGTTGGCTTGTCATGCTCATTAGAATGTACTGCAGGTAGGATTCTAGCTCGCTGTAGTTAGTGTGTATTAATTTCATAATAACAGCACCTGTCAACTTGACTCTATTTGTGGAAACAACTGTTGTTTTCTGTGAATCTATTTATATAACCGGTGACAGTGACACTGTTCTCATAATTACATACTATATCTGCAGCCTGTTGTCCAAGGCAGGTCAATTATGTGGTGAGGTTTAGTAATATAAGCTATTAGTCATTTGATCCTCTTTCATGGTTGTAAAATGACCACATATCAACCAGTGTGTATAAACTATGCAACTACTAATACCTCTACCTCTACCACTACTGTATCACCATGTCCTACAATACATTTGACAAATATCCTTATATCCCACTGTGTTATTCTAGCATGACTCAACAAAGAGAGATGTGTGTCAGTGCATCAATGTGTTGTTGTCAGATACTGTAACAGATCTCTGTAATGTGTTGCATGGAGAAGACATGTTGAGCTCTAGAACCTTCTTTCTGAATAGTGTTTATTCCTCCTACTTCCATCAGTACACTCATAACAACCTCATCATTACGAAACTTCTATTTGACCAAACAAGCCACAAGTAGCAAGTAAGCCATTCAATTATTATTTGTATTTTATCTTATTGCCCTCCACACAAAAATAATGAAAACACCACATGATGGAGAAGACAGATTTTTGGGCCAGTTTTCCGTCTCGTTTCAACTCTTCATCTCTGGTTTGTCTCAGTCTTGCCCTCTACATGTAGATAGGACAGGTTAAGCCTCTTCATGTAGAGAGGACAGGTTAAGCCTCTTCATGTAGAGAGGATAGGTTAAGCCTCTTCATGTAGAAAGGATAGGTTAAGCCTCTTCCTGTAGATAGGACAGGTTAAGCCTCTTCATGTAGATAGGACAGGTTAAGCCTCTTCATGTAGACAGGATAGGTTAAGCCTCTTCATGTAGAGAGGATAGGTTAAGCCTCTTCATGTAGATAGGACAGGTTAAGCCTTTTCATGTAGAGAGGACAGGTTAAGCCTCTTCATGTAGATAGGACAGGTTAAGCCTCTTCATGTAGAGAGGATGGGTTAAGCCTCTTCATTAAGATAGGACAGGTTAAGCCTCTTCATGTAGAGAGGACAGGTTAAGCCTCTTCATGTAGATAGGACAGGTTAAGCCTCTTCATGTAGACAGGATGGGTTAAGCCTCTTCATGTAGAGAGGACAGGTTAAGCCTCTTCATGTAGAGAGGACAGGTTAAGCCTCTTCATGTAGAGAGGACAGGTTAAGCCTCTTCATGTAGAGAGGACAGGTTAAGCCTCTTCATGTAGAGAGGATAGGTTAAGCCTCTTCATGTAGAAAGGATAGGTTAAGCCTCTTCCTGTAGATAGGACAGGTTAAGCCTCTTCATGTAGATAGGACAGGTTAAGCCTCTTCATGTAGACAGGATAGGTTAAGCCTCTTCATGTAGAGAGGATAGGTTAAGCCTCTTCATGTAGATAGGACAGGTTAAGCCTTTTCTTGTAGAGAGGACAGGTTAAGCCTCTTCATGTAGATAGGACAGGTTAAGCCTCTTCATGTAGAGAGGATGGGTTAAGCCTCTTCATTAAGATAGGACAGGTTAAGCCTCTTCATGTAGAGAGGACAGGTTAAGCCTCTTCATGTAGATAGGACAGGTTAAGCCTCTTCATGTAGACAGGATGGGTTAAGCCTCTTCATGTAGAGAGGATGGGTTAAGCCTCTTCATGTAGAGAGGACAGGTTAAGCCTCTTCATGTAGATAGGACAGGTTAAGCCTCTTCCTGTAGATAGGACAGGTTAAGCCTCTTCCTGTAGATAGGACAGGTTAAGCCTCTTCATGTAGATAGGACAGGTTAAGCCTCTTCATGTAGAGAGGACAGGTTAAGCCTCTTCATGTAGAGAGGACAGGTTAAGCCTCTTCATGTAGAGAGGACAGGTTAAGCCTCTTCATGTAGAGAGGATAGGTTAAGCCTCTTCATGTAGATAGGACAGGTTAAGCCTCTTCCTGTAGATAGGACAGGTTAAGCCTCTTCATGTAGATAGGACAGGTTAAGCCTCTTCATGTAGAGAGGACAGGTTAAGCCTCTTCATGTAGATAGGACAGGTTAAGCCTCTTCATGTAGAGAGGATGGGTTAAGCCTCTTCGTGTAGAGAGGATAGGTTAAGCCTCTTCATGTAGAGAGGATAGGTTAAGCCTCTTCATGTAGATAGGACAGGTTAAGCCTCTTCATGTAGATAGGACAGGTTAAGCCTCTTCATGTAGAGAGGACAGGTTAAGCCTCTTCATGTAGAGAGGACAGGTTAAGCCTCTTCATGTAGATAGGACAGGTTAAGCCTCTTCATGTAGAGAGGACAGGTTAAGCCTCTTCATGTAGATAGGACAGGTTAAGCCTCTTCATGTAGAGAGGATAGGTTAAGCCTCTTCATGTAGATAGGACAGGTTAAGCCTCTTCATGTAGATAGGACAGGTTAAGCCTCTTCATGTAGAGAGGATAGGCTAAGCCTCTTCATGTAGAGAGGACAGGTTAAGCCTCTTCATGTAGATAGGACAGGTTAAGCCTCTTCATGTAGAGAGGATAGGTTAAGCCTCTTCATGTAGATAGGACAGGTTAAGCCTCTTCATGTAGAGAGGATAGGTTAAGCCTCTTCATGTAGATAGGACAGGTTAAGCCTCTTCATGTAGAGAGGATAGGTTAAGCCTCTTCATGTAGAGAGGACAGGTTAAGCCTCTTCATGTAGATAGGACAGGTTAAGCCTCTTCATGTAGATAGGACAGGTTAGGCCTCTTCATGTAGAGAGGACAGGTTAAGCCTCTTCATGTAGATAGGATAGGTTTAAGCCTCTTCATGTAGATAGGACAGGTTAGGCCACTTCATGTAGACAGGACAGGTTAAGCCTGATACAGAGGCTTTTCCTTTTGAGCTGTTGCCTGTGTATATTTTGTAAATCCAGGCTACTTACTTGATATTTTGTACTTCATGGCGTCTTCACCTACTCTCTCTCTCACAGAGAGTATGTCCCTATTCTACATATGTTTGTTACCTTTTAGACCGTTCAAACAAAGGTTCAGGTCAGTTGTTTGTGTGGGGGGGGGGCTTTTTGTGTTTATCAGAGACATGAATGACAATGTTCTTTTAGCATACCATATACTGTAGTTCACTTGTCATATTAATTTCTCCTTTACATTTAATCTCTCTCTCTGATCACTACTTTCCTGGGTTATTTCTTTGAACAGTTGACAGACCTACTTTGTTTGTGCTGTAACGCAACAACATTCCCACACAGTAGACCTCCAAATAGCTCCTAAACCAAATGATAAATGTCACATGTGCCATGAAGTCAAACCGTTGAAACCTTTCCACCTCTCCTAGTGAAACTACAGATTCTACTGAAAATGTAAACATGACCGGGTATTGTAAATGCAATATTGACTTTAATCCAAAAACTCCTTCCTCAGATCTTTTCCACCCACAGAAAGAACACAGTGTTGCTGTTTCCACTCCTTTTACAGAAATAGGAAGTTGACTAGAGATAAACAGGACATCAGATGCTAATTTACTAGGTTTCTCTTTAAAGCATCTGTAGCTTTCTTATTCTGACAAAGCCCCATTTGTGTCACAGCCACAGGAACTGTAGGGGACACTGGACACTAACTTTGGAATGTAATGTTCCAATTGCAACTCTCAACTGAATATAGAGTGTTATGTAGTAGGTAGTTTAGTGTTCGCACACAGTTAGGCAACACACTCAGGCACAGGCCGAGGGCATGAGACGTGAAACAAACTACCCCAGCTCACAGTCGGCTCAGTAGGAAAATAGTCTAGAGACGCTGCTGAAACTGTTTGAGATGCCGGACAAAAGGCATTTTTTAACCGTCCCTCGACTCCTGCCATGTCACCCAAGCAAACAAAAACAGTCAACCACAAAAACCCTGAGAGGAGTTATTTACTTAGCATACTGACTGTGGTTTTGACATGCTCTCCTAAGCAGCAGTGTGGCAGTGAGAGGTGAGAAGAGCTGTGTGTGTGTATGAAGGGAGGGGGTGGCTGAAGATGCCCATTTCCTTTGTGGGCAGTGGAACAAATTAGGTTAGCCAGCTAGGCCTGCATATATATATATATATATATATATATATATATATATCGTTGTCTATTGTCTGTACTGTAATGACTTTTTTTGTCTTTGTTGAATCTACTGTGGACACTGTGGTGAAGATGACGGTAGATAATCATTTATTTGATCAAACCTCCATCTTTATGTTTCATCCTCTTTGTCTCTGTCACTGCTTTTCCTTTCTCACAGTCATTGCTTTTGATGAAATAGGTGATTTAGTTGAAATAGATGATTCATTTGAAATAGGTGATTCAATTGAAATAGGTGATTTAGTTGAAATAGGTGATTTAGTTGAAAAAGGTGATTGATACACTATTTATATTGAGTCATTCATGATGTACACTGCTCAAAAAAATAAAGGGAACACTTAAACAACACAATGTAACTCCAAGTCAATCACACTTCTGTGAAATCAAACTGTCCACTTAGGAAGCAACACTGATTGACAATAAATTTCACATGCTGTTGTGCAAATGGAATAGACAAAAGGTGGAAATTATAGGCAATTAGCAAGGCACCCCCAATAAAGGAGTGATTTTGCAGGTGGTGACCACAGACCACTTCTCAGTTCCTATGCTTCCTGGCTGATGTTTTGGTCACTTTTGAATGCTGGCGGTGCTCTCACTCTAGTGGTAGCATGAGACAGAGTCTACAACCCACACAAGTGGCTCAGGTAGTGCAGCTCATCCAGGATGGCACATCAATGCGAGCTGTGGCAAGAAGGTTTGCTGTGTCTGTCAGCGTAGTGTCCAGAGCATGGAGGCGCTACCAGGAGACAGGCCAGTACATCAGGAGACGTGGAGGAGGCCGTAGGAGGGCAACAACCCAGCAGCAGGACCGCTACCTCCGCCTTTGAGCAGGAGGAGCACTGCCAGAGCCCTGCAAAATGACCTCCAGCAGGCGATATGTCGATATAGGACTCATTTTACTGTGGATATAGATACTTTTGTACCTGTTTTCTTCCATCATCTTGACAAGGTTCTTTGCTGTTGTTCTGGGATTGATTTGCACTTTTCGCACCAAAGTACGTTCATCTCTAGGAGACAGAACGCGTCTCCTTCCTGAGCAGTATGATGGCTGCGTGGTCCCATGGTGTTTATACATGCATACTATTATTTGTACAGATGAACGTGGTACCTTCAAGCATTTGGAAATTACTCCCAAGGATGAACCAGACTTGTGGAGGTCTACAAATTTTTTTCTGAGGTCTTGGCTGATTTCTTTTGATTTCCCATGATGTCAAGCAAAGAGGCACTTAGTTTGAAGGTAGGCCTTGAAATACATCCACAGGTACACCTCCTATTGATTCAAATTATATCAATTAGCCTATCAAAAGCTTCTAAAGCCATGACATCGTTTTCTGAAATTTTCCAAGCTGTTTAAAGGCACAGTCAACTTAGTGTATGTAAACTTCTGACCCGCTGGAATTGTGATACAGTGAATTATAAGTGAAATAATCTGTCTGTAAACAATTGTTGGAAACATTACATGTGTCATGCACAAAGTAGAGCAGAGTGGTTGAAAAATTCGTTTTAATGACTCCAACCGAAGTGTATGTAAACTTCCGACTTCAACTGTATGTTGGTCATATTGGTCATGGCTCCCGAGTGGCGCATAATGGGATTGCCTTGCAGTTCTCCAGCTGTATCCACAGAAAGCGCGTAAGGTTCAAGGCATGAGGGCAGGGAGCATGGGATGGGCCACAGAGCCACACACAGAAGACGGACCTAGCCCATGGGATACCCCGCCAAACTGGGTCGCACAGACCCTAAGAACACTTTAAACACTAAGAACACTTTAAGGGGCATTGCACTAATAATGGTACTGACAAGGGAAACGTTCCCGGTCTGCACGTTCAAACTAAAACAATGTAAATAATAATGGCATCTTTATGCTTTCGTTAATTAAATAATGATACAAATACTCTTTCAAAATGCCAATGTTTATTTTGTTATGGATCGATAATGAACTACTATGGGAATAAATATCACTGAATTACAGAAATATTTAAACAAAGGTGTCTAATGAAGGTAAACAAATTGTTGCTTACTGGAACATACTCTTTCAAACACACACACGGTCACGTTGTACAGAGTCATTATGGCTATTAGCAGGTAGCTGGTCAATAAAGTTGCATAGAAGGAAGGTAGGGGGAGAATTCTATCGTCAAATGTAATTCTTAGTTAGGTTGGCTGTATCACAACCGGCCATGATTGCCGCCTGCCATCCAAGACCTCTACACCAGGTGGTGTCAGAGGAAGACCCTAAAAATTGTCAAAGACCCCAGCCACCCCAGTCATAGACTGTTCTCTCTACTACCGCATGGCAAGGGGTACCGGAGTGCTAAGTCTAGGACAAAAAGGCTTCTCAACAGTTTTTACCACCAAGCCGTAAGACTCCTGAACAGGTAATCAAATAGCTACCTGGACAATTTGCATTGTGTGCCCCCCCCCAACCCCTCTTTTACGCTGCTGCTACTCTCTGTTTATCAGATATGCATAGTCACTTCAACTATACATTCATGTATGTACTACCTCATTTGGCCTGACCAACCAGTGCTCCCGCACACTGGTTAACCGGGCTATCTGCATTGTGTTCCGCCACCCACCAACCCCTCTTTTACGCTACTGCTACTCTCTGTCCATCATATATGCATAGTCACTTTAACCATATCTACATGTACATACTACCTCAATCAGCCTGACTAACCGGTGTCTGTATATAGCCTCGCTACTGTTATTTTCAACTGTCATTTTACTGTTGTTTTTATTTCTTTACTTACCTATTGTTCACCTAATACCTTTTTTTTTTGCACTATTGGTTAGAGCCTGTAAGTAAGCATTTCACTGTATTGTCGACACCTGTTGTATTCAGCACATGATACAAATACACTTTGATTTGATTTGATTAGATTGGTTTCACTTTCACTTTAATCCACCAGAAAAGACAAAACAAATAGTACAACAAAAATAATTATTATTATTATTACGTATCACATCCGACCATGATTGGGAGTCCCATAGGGCGGCGCACAATTGGTCCAGCGCTTCTCTCCCTCTATAGAATAGAATTCTGCGGCACCATGCAAGCTGTGCCGCAGTACACTGTAACTTTTAAAGGAAGAACCACTGTATGTTTACCGATCACTGCCCATCTGTAAATAGCTCATCCAACCAACTACCTACCTCATCCCCATATTTGTTTTTTGTTTTTTCTGCTCTTTTGCACACCAGTATTTCTAATTGTACATCCTCATCTGCAGATCTATCACTCCAGTGTTAATTGCTGAATTGTAATTACTTCGCCACTATGGCCTATTTACTGCCTTACCTCCCTACTTAATTTGCATACACTGTATACAGATTTTCTATTGTGTTATTGACTGTACATTTGTTTATCCCATGTTTAACTCTGTGTTGTTGTTTTTGTCGCATTGCTTTGCTTTATCTTGGCCAGGTCACAGTTGTAAATGAGAACTTGTTCTCAACTGGCCTACCTGGTTAAATGAATGTGAAATAAAATAACAAATAAAAATTGTTGTCTAAATCAGATTTTCTGTATGATAGCAAGAACAGATTCCTGTTCAGATTCCTCCATTATCTCATTCTCATTTCATGTAATAATTGAAGCAACATGGTGGTCATACACTACATGACCAGCTCGTCGACCATCTCATTCCAAAATCATGGGAATTTATATGGAGTTGGTCCCCACCTTTGCTTCCAACGTTGAGGTCAGGGCTCTGTGCAGGCCAGTCAAGTTCTTCCACACCGATCTCGACAAACCATTTCTGTATTGACCTCGCTTTGTGCACGGGGCATTGTCATTTTGAAACATCAAAGGTCCTTCCCCAAACTGTTGCCACAAAGATGGAAGCACAGAATTGTCTAGAATGTCATTGTATAATGTAATGTGGAGTTAAAATTTCTCTTCACTGGAACTAAAGGGTCTAGCCAGAACAACAAAAAACAGCCCCGTATTTTAAAACCTAAAGATGTGTTTATACTTGGTTGGTCGACCTACTATAACAGTTAAGATGGAACACGTAACTATAGTTTGTTATTAAAAATGTATATTTACATAATGCAGCTTTAATGCTTATTTTTATAATAAAGATAGAATCAGCAAAATCATGTTGCCACGAGTAGCACTGCAGACATTGAGATGAGCGAGATGCAGGACTTCACTCTCACACAGTCACACACAGTATCTGCACATATGCACGGGTTAATTTCATGTTCACAGTCTGGAAGTCACAGGACCAAAACAGAGGAGAAGTTGAGCCTCATGCTTCAACACTCTTAGTTGTTATGGAAATTGAACCACTATGCAGTTTACTTTCTACATCTACATCAAATTGCTGAGTCTACCTTTAAACTCCACTTACTTTTGACTTATATTCATTTTGAAATAGTGTAAAGTATTTTGTAAAACATTTTCAACATGTAAGTCTTTTGTAATATAATTTCAGAAGTTGTTATAGGATCCAGATGAGTGTTCCACTATGGAACTTAAAATAGAGAAGGTGTGTTATATTTTGTGTGAATTCTCATATATCAAATAAAAGTGATGATTCACCTCATCATTGTATTGCTTTGAAATATAACTTGATTTAAGGACATATTAATTTTACTCTGTTTTTCTGAGTTGAAACAACTTATTATGTAAACACTTTCTAACAAAACCTCTATGCACCATATTGCTGTCAGTCTTCTGTAAACCACATTCAGATAGACTTCTACTGATATGAACCCATACAGAAGTGTTCCATGTCTGTACTATTATGATGAGATAGAGAGAGGAAGGAATAAGAGGGCAGACCCAGTAGACTGAGGGCTTATGCTGTTGCTATGTGACCAATGACCATAGTAGTTTCTATATTGTGATCCACTAGAATGTGGAGTAGTTAAAGGCCTGTCCCTGAAGGGGAATATAAGAAACCCCAGATGTTAACCTGGCTATACCCACTAAAGTTGAAGTCTGACTGCTTTTCCCCTGTAACCTTCCTCTCTCTATTTAGGTTTGCTCCTTCACATGTGGCACGTGTGTCACACACTACACTCTACAAAAATACACTTTCATATACTTAGAGGTAAACTGTTGGAATAAATGGGAAAATTCTAAAATGTTTTGATTCATCATTTACAGCTTTGGAACTCCTAGCTGACTGGTTTTTACACATGCTATTACTGAGCAGTAGTGTGTGTGAAGACAGGGGGTGAGGAGGGGGAAGGAGGTGGGGGTGAAGATGTCTATTTGGGCTCAGTGGAACAACTGAGGTTAGCACCCTAGGCTTGAAGGGAGGCCTATAGTCAGTATCTATCTATCTATCTATCTATCTATCTATCTATCTATCTATCTATCTATCTATCTATCTATCTATCTGTCTGTCTGTCTGTCTGTCTGTCTGTCTGTCTGTCTGTCTGTCTGTCTGTCTGTCTGTCTGTCTGTCTGTCTGTCTGTCTGTCTGTCTGTCTGTCTGTCTGTCTGTCTGTCTGTCTGTCTGTCTGTCTGTCTGTGCATTGTGGGTGGAAAGATGAAACAACCATCTACACATTCTGATATCAAACTACAAGCTCTGATCTCATATCTATTCTCATTTCACCCTCCTTTAATCCAGTAAAGAGGAAGTAACCAGAGTGAGGTCATGTAGCTAATCATAAATTGGTCAGAAAATAATCTTGCCAGCAACTATTACTCTTTTTTTTCTCACAGTCTTTGTACATTTCTGTAGAATGCTTCTCTCTACTTCTCTGTGTGACGGTAAAGAGACGTGAACTAATCCGTCTGTCATCTTATAAGAAGTAGAGGGGTTTGTCAGAAGAACTGTAGTTCAGAGATCATCATCAGGACAGAATGGAGCACACCTTGCTCTGTGTGTTACTCTGTAAGTACTGAGTTAGTGTGTTTGTGTATGAACACTAATTACCTGATTTAATAAGCCTTTGATGGAAAAAAGGAATAAGACAATCATGTAAATTAAAACAGTTTAATGTTTTAGCTTTTTAGTGTATTTTGTACCTTATTGATATAACAATGCAAATACGTATTAGTAAATTGCACTACAGTTGGATAGCAGCAAATTTGGTGTAGGTCTACAGATGTAGGATCTTAATTTGGTCATTCTTTTGTTGCTAAGAATTGTCGTTAACCACAGGAAATGCAGATGAGCTTTTTGATTTACATAAATTAACTGAAAACCAACACATGGTTGAATTAACAGTATAGCACTTTTCATGTAGCCTACTTTTGCGCAGCTAATAGCCTAACCACCAATCAATCAAGCAACATTTTGGACAAAACATTTAAATCCGGTTACTGCAGGATTATTTTGCTGTGACAATATAGTTTAAATTAATATCATATACAGTATCTGTATATGAGGTGGGGGTGAATGACCACCCTATATTGAAGTAGCATCTCTGTGAGAACCTGAGCTTGTATAGCAGATGGTGTGGTGGTGTGGTGTGCATTTAACCAAGTCACCAATCAGGAACTACAGAGTAGCACTAACTCAGTGGTTGCTAAATGTGCTGTCAATGACAATGAATGCAAAATGCTATATTTGTTGGATGTGTTCTAGTATCAAGTTGTGATTATTGTAAATGGTTGAGAGTTCCGTCTCTACAGTTATAGTAAACTGTACTAAGAGATTATTGAGTGTTGACCAGCTATAGCTCAAGGTGCTATGGACAAAAGAGTCTATCAAGACTGGAGACTAACAATGCTATTCATAAGGTTGTCTTCAGCTAACGTGGTACTATCTAGCTAGGCTATTAGCCAACTAGGTGAACACTAGCTAGCTAACACCAAAAGCTCACGGCTAATTATCGAATTGCACACGCAAAACCCGGTTAAGCAATGCTTTTCCCCCAAAGTTATTATGGGCCCCTGTACCCATTGGAAAACAAACATTCTTAGGATGCTCTCGAACAAGTCCAGTGAGTTTTGTAAGGTTTTACTGAGTACCGGCCTGTGCTGAGCTTAAGCCACACTCCTAGTCCTCATGGCTAATGAAAGCTAGCTAACCACCGTCTGGGTATAGCTATTTTAGCTCTTGTATTTAGTTCACCTTGCATTGAGTTGCTTTGTGCCTACTAACTGAACCAGCCCCACTTTGTGGGGATTCGGTCCACGTGAGTTATTTTGCTTCAAGTGCTTGTTTGATGTCACCTCTTTGACACCAATAAATCTGGTGAGCACGAGTCACCTGGCACCTGATGCACACTAATTACTGTCTACTATTACCAGTCGCAATTTAAGCATGTAAATCTTGATGGGGCAAAAAAAAAGTGGAATGCATGCCAGCAAAGCCACTTCACAACACAACACTAAACAATACATTAATTGCACTATAACGGTGACAAACGTAGCCCACAAACTGTTAGGGCCTACATAAAACAGTGATAGAATTCAGAACATGAGCCGTTCTTACAGTGTTCTCCCTGTACACCAAGTCAGAACCGTAGGATATATAAAGGGGGCATATAAGCAGACAATGAAAGCTCTTACAATATTCAATGATTACATTTCTCAAAAACAGGTTATAGGCTACATGTGCACCACCAAGTCACAACAGTAGACGAAATTAAGAGGTGAATATGGACAACATTATTAGGGCGAGGCACATGTTCTTCTAATAGCTTACTACACAACATACACTTAAGTATTACTTTCTTAGCTACAGTATACATATATCCCTGTCACATTACATAATTTATGCAGCAGCATACAATACATTTTTGGACACAACCTTGTTGTGCTGTGTTCACTTGAACAGGAAGGTGGGGCGGCGGTCCTTCGTGAACAAATTTTGTCATTAAAGTCTGGCATTCTCTGGATTTATGGTCCTTTCAAGATAACTGGGAACTCTTGTCTTCATATGACAAGGATTAAAAAGGATTTGCCAGTAGATTGTCAACTTTTGAGAGCATTTCTCTACGGCTGGCCATGCGTTCCACCTGGCTACCCCTACCCCGGTCAACTGCCCGGCACCCTCCACAGCAACCCGCCAAAGTCCCCACCATTTATCCTTTACCCAAATCCAGATAGCTGATGTTCTGAAAGAGCTGCAAAATCTGGACCCCAACAAATCACCCGGGCTAGACAATCTGGACCCTCTCTTTCTAACATTATCTGCCGAAATTGGTGCAACCACTATTACTAGCCTGTTCAACCTCTCTTTCGTTTCGTCTGAGATTCCCAAAGATTGGAAAGTTTCCGCGGTCATCCTCCTCTTCAAAGGGGGTGACACTCTAGACCCAAACTGCTACAGACCTAAATCTATCCTACCCTGTCTTTCTAAGGTCTTCGAAAGCCAAGTTAACAAACAGATTACCGACCATTTCGAATCCCACCGTACCTTCTCCACTATGCAATCTGGTTTCAGAGCTGGTCATGGGTGCACCTCAGCCACGCTCAAGGTCCTAAACGACATCATAACCGCCATCGATAAGAGAAATTACTGTGCAGCCGTATTCATCGACCTGGCCAAGGCTTTCGACTCTGTCAATCACCACATTCTTATTGGCAGACTCGACAGCCTTGGTTTCTCAAATGACTACCTCACCTGGTTTACCAACTACTTCTCTGATAGAGTTCAGTGTGTAAAATCGGAGGGCCTGTTGTCCGGACCTCTGGCAGTCTCTATGGAGGTGCCACAGGGTTCAATCCTTGGGCCAACTCTCTTCTCTGATGTTGCTCTTGCTGCTGGTGATTCTCTGTTAAACCTCTACGCAAACGACACCATTCTGTATACTTCTGGCCCCTCTTTGGACACTGTGTTAACTAACCTCCAGACGAGCTTCAATGCCATACAACTCTCCTTCTGTGGCCTCCAACTGCTCTTAAACGCAGGGAAAACACAGTCACCATAGCAGCACCCACTCGTAGCACGCGCTCCAGCAGGTATATCTCACTGGTCACTCCCAAAGCCAATTCCTCCTTTGGTCGTCTTTCCTTCAAGTTCTCTGCTGCCAATAACTGGAATGAACTGCAAAAAATATGAAGTTGGAGACTCATATCTCCCTCACTAGCTTTAAGCACCAGCTGTCAGAGCAGCTCACAGATCACTGCACCTGTACATAGGCCATCTGTAAACAGCCCATCTATCCACCTACCTTATCCCCATACAGTATTTATTTATTTATCTTGCTCCTTTGCACCCCAGTATCTCTACTTGCACATTCATTTTCTGCACATCTACCATTCCAGTGTTTCAATTGCTATATTGTAATTACTTAGCCACCATGGTCTATTTATTGCCTTAACTCCTTATTGCCTTATCTTACCTCATTTGCACTCACTGTACATAGACATTTTGTTTTCTTTTGTTCCGCTGTATTATTGACTATGTTTTGTTTATTCCATGTGTAACTCTGTGTTGTTGTATGTGTCGAATTGCTATACTTTATCTTGGCCAGGTCGCAGTTGCAAATGAGAACTTGTTCTCAACTAGCCTACCTGGTTAAATAAAGGTAAAAAAAATAAAAAAAATAAAAAATAAAACTTGATTCATGATGATGACTGCTACCTAAGATTTTGAAAGGATAAGTCCAATCAAAGCTACTGTCCATGATTTGACGTCATTTTATCTGTGTCCAATGACCTTGAGGCTTCTTAGATGGGCACTTCTAATGTAACTCTATGGCAGCACCCAAGGGGCTAGAATTTTAGAGGTCTACCCTTAGACTTGGTGGTGAAGTAGTGTCCCCGTGAGTGACAGAACACTGAGCCAATCACAGCGCAACACTCCGTATTTTCTGCTGGCTTGCCCCACCACCACAGAAAGCACTGAGCTAGGCTGAAACACCTTCATTTTGGAGCTGCCTTACTCAAGAAAATGAAAAAAGGGACCATGGCTGTGTTTGAATACTCAAACTAACCACACTAACCTACTAAAGTTCCCAGATGTCGTACTACATTTGCCGAATCAAGAAGTATACACGCAGTGGACACTATTTCCATACTTTCAGGGCCCATAATGCAATTCTTTAGAAAATGGGTGTGGCTTCACAACATTTTCAAATTTGAGGAAAAAGGTGGAAAATATGCAGCCGAAGTCCAACGAGAGCGGCTACTAATTCATTGCTTTAACTAAATATGACAAAGCTAAGACAATGTTGAGCAGTGTAGTAAAGTAATGACTTTTCAAATAAGTTACACTACACGTTTTTTTGGCTGACAATGTGTTGGCTACGCTATCGTTACGAACCACATAGCATATCATTACAGCAGTGTAGTTCGCTAACACACTTCTGTATTGTAATGCCCGGGGTGTAGTAGAGGAAGGAGTCAAACGCAGGAGACAGAGAGTTCAGAGTAGCGTTCTAATTTAATCACACAAAAATAGGTGAACACGACGCCACTCCAAGTGAATGCTCCACCACATAAACGAGAACACTAATATCCAAAGAGACAACGTACACTAACCGTGACACACAAGCATGTACAACCTGTACACAAAACAATCCCGCACACCCAGCAGGCCGGGCTGCTGGGTAATAAAGCCACACTAATCACCCTAACCACAAACAGGTGTAACCACTAAACAATTAAGGAGGGGGAGGAAAAGTCAGTAGCAGCTAGTAGGCCGGTGACGACGACCGCCGAGCACCACCCGAACAGGAAGGGGGGCCACCTTCGGTAGGAGTCGTTACATGTATATTGCACTGTAACGTACAATTGAACTTTTTTTAGTGCCCAAAAAACGTAATACTTCCAGGTCAACAGTAATATGAATATCATTGTAAAGTACAATTTATCCCCTTTCAAGCAAAATCAATGACGAGACCTTCATGCCACCCGGCTCTGCATAATTAAAGAAGGCAACGAGCTCTGTCGAGTCTTTTTAAAAATAGCGGATGGGGAAGTGAAACCTAGTGAAAGGGAAGGGGGAGATAAACCATGTGGGAAAATAGTTTTTTTACGTGATCTGTCCAACTTATCACCTCTAAAATGTAAATAAAACACTATAAAGAGTTTTTATGTGTCATTGCATACCTATTTGAAGATTTGTGTTGATTAAGAATCGGGCTTTTAGGGCGGCGCTAAAGTTATCTTCAGAAGTAAACGTGGCGGCTTTTGAGAGTCATGATGGCTTGCAATGATGATGTAAAAATGAATGCATTCAGTTGTACAATTGACTAACTATCCCCCCTTACCCTGTCCCTGTACAAGGTATTTCCATAGCTGGTAAAGAAATTATTATTAGCCAGCTGGCTGATGATACTACACTTTTTCTGAAAGACGCTAACCAAATTCCCATATCAATCAATGTGATACAATCCTTTTCCAAATCGTCTGGTCTATATCTTAACATTAATAAATGTGAACTCATAGCTGTCAAAGATTGTGTGACACCTTCCTATTATGGTATTCCAGTAAAAGAAGAACATACATATTTAGGCTTAACCATTACAAAGGATCAGATGTCTAGAGGCTTACTAAATTTTAACCCTCTTATTAAAAAACCCCAGAAGAAGCTAAATCAATGGCTACAGAGGGACTTATCTTTAAAAGG
Organism: Salvelinus fontinalis; assembly: GCF_029448725.1. Classification (NCBI taxonomy): domain Eukaryota; kingdom Metazoa; phylum Chordata; class Actinopteri; order Salmoniformes; family Salmonidae; genus Salvelinus; species Salvelinus fontinalis. Next base: position 19,584,507 of record NC_074700.1, on the reverse strand, counting down.
TAGAGTCCTAATAACCAAGGCCGAAGGTATCTCTAGACTAACATATGGTGCTCTATCTTTAAATCTTGACAGTAAAATAAGCAAGGAGATAGACCAGATGCTTTTCAACTTTCTATGCAGAAACCGTACCCATTACATTAGGAAAACTGTTGTAATGAACACTTTTTGAGAATGGTGGACTGAATTTTCTGGACTTTACTACTTTAAATAATACTTTTAAGATCAATTGGATAAAACAATTCCTAAAAAGACCCACTTCAATCTGGAATTGTATTCCTCATCATGTCTTCTCTACTTTTGGTGGCCTTAACTTCATGTTATTTCGCAATTATAATATTGACAAAGTTCCAGTGAAACTTTCTGCTTTTCATCGGCAGGTTTTCTTGTCATGGTCCTTAATTTATAAACACAATTCTTCTCCACACAGATATTATATACGGAATAATCGGGATATATTGTATAAAAATACGTCTTTGTTTTTAGAATATTGGTTCCAAAATAATATCCTATTGGTGAGCCAACTGGTAAATGCAGAGGGCCTTTTACTCAGATATAAAGAATTCTTATCACTTTACAAGGTCCCTGTAACATCTAAAGATTTTGTAATTGTTTTAGACACCATTCCCTCAGGTGTTGCTGTTATTCAGGAACGTGTCAAGACCTGACCCTCAAAGCCTACCTTCTATTGACCCTGTTGACTCATCAGTAGGAAAGATTTGTTTCTCTTTTGGTCCATTCAACAACAGAGCAATACGAACCTTGTTTCAGCAGGATGTTGTATCTATAGACCTTATGTCATGCCTTATTGGAATGGATTTATTGATAATATCTGTTGGAAAAAAGTTTGGATGTTGCCACACACATACCTTCTTGTTAACAAAATTAAGGAAGTTTCCTTTAAAATTATTCATAAATATTATCCTGCCAACCACTATATGAAGAAGTTTAAAGAAAACATCAACTCAAATTGCTCCTTTTGTAATGACCACCCAGAAACAGTGTTGCGTCTTTTTTGGCATTGTATTCATGTAAGAAAACTGTGGCAAGACATCAGTATAATTGAACACATTTATGAAGATTTTATACTATTGTGGAGAGATGTACTGTTTGGATTCTTTACATACAATATAAATAAGCTGAAACATTTTTATGTAATTAATTTCATTAATCTTTTGGCCAAATTTCATATACACAAATGTAAATCTACAAACAGAAAACCACATTTTCGTACCCTACAAAAATAAATTGAACTGTATTTTAAGACAGTTAAATACTCTACTAACATAAAATCTGTTAGAATTGTAAGTATATGTATGTCCCTTAAGGTCCTTGTGTAATTGTAATGTGATATTATACCCCCTAGCTCGATTGTCCATTGTTTGTAATCTATGTATGCTTGTGTTCCCTCATGTGCTTTATGTATTGATTTGTTGTTAATAAAAATAATAATAATTTAAAAAATATATATATAATAATAATAATTAATTAATATATATATTTTTTTAAACAGAGTGAAAAAGAAAATTGACTAGGTATCCCCCCATTACCCTGTCCCTTACTTGTTTTTAACGAGTTGTATTATGCGCGCTGTACATTACGTTATGAAACGTCACAATTTAACGTCAACTTTTCTCCAATACTATCGGGCCAATACCATGTCAATCAACGCTTGGATAGAAACACATCCCAGATTTTGAAGTCAACACATTCGCTACAGTCCCATTAGTTTTCATTGCAGTCTCATTTGAATGTAGCCTCGCAAATTTGTTCAGAATGGGGTTAGTCAACAGTAGGTAACAGTATGTTAGCTAGCTACCTAGTAAGTTGGCTACTAATACAACAAACTTGCCTATATGCTATCTACCCAACATTTATTGATATCATTCTTAGCTGAGTGGTATAGTCTTTGTGCGTTCACAATGAACATACATTCGCTCAGGCTATCTACTCTAATTTTAGAGCACTCTGGTCTGAGTGTGCCAGAGCGCAGAACAATTGATGAATTTGTGAACGCTCAACACACGTTGAATGTGGCCGGTGTCAGTAAACGTCGGCAAAAAAGATTCATTAAATTGTTACCAGCAACACAGTTACAGTCACCAACTCTCTGGATAACATGAAAACAGCCTAACCACCTCTGCTGTGGTGAGTAAAATTGTCAGAGTAAAGTGTTCTCTCATTTGTGCCTGGAAGTAGCTAGCCAGTTAGCTTGTGATGTGTGCTTGACTGCCGTTGTGATGGTCAGAACGCTCGGATCAACCCTAGTCCTCTGCCAGTGTGGACTCTGAACGCTCCGACTTCCAGCATCAACTTCCAGTAGACAGGAATAGTGCTACGCTAGTATGCTCAACTGAAAGGATATCGTTCATTTGCAGTATACTTAAATGACTAAATAGTAAACTCAGCAAAAAAAAATATATTTTGCAGGACCCTGTCTTTCAATACATATATATATACCATTGTGGGGCCTCTGTGTTGAGAATCTGTGTTGATGAGGTAATGTTGCCTATCTTCACCACCCGAGGGCTGCCCGTCAGGAAGTCCAGAACCCAGTTGCATAGGGAGGTGTTCAGTCTCAGGGCTGTGAGTTTTCTGGTGAGCTTAGAGAGCACTATGGTATTGAAGGCTGAGCTGTAGTTGATTAACAGCATCCTCACATTTGCATTCCTCTTGTCCAGGTGGGTGAGGGCTGTGTGCAGTGAAATGGTGATTGTGTTGTCCGTGGATCTGTAGGGGCGGTAGGCGAATTGGAGAGGGTCAAGTGTGTTGGGGAGGGAGGATGTGATGTAGTCTTTGACAAGCCCCTCAAAGTATTTCATAATGATGGATGTGAGTGCAATGGGTCGGTAGTCATTTAGTTAAGTTACTATCTCTTTCTGGTCAAGTGGATATCTTGAATAAAAGTTACAGTATAAATAAACAATCACAATGTAATCATGTCAAAGTGAGTCAAATATGAAAGTTAAAAACACTGTGACTGTGTAACGTTCCGGGGACATCCTAACGACAAATTTTAGGGCATCACCTGTTAAATGTAGTGTTAAAAATATCCACATCTGAAACTTCATATGAAATATCATCACATGTGAAATGTTCCAAAACCAAATGGTTTTCATTGATTCCACATGTGAAAGGTTATCTGATCACATGTGAAGATCCATGTACACAGCTCTCACCCACCTGGAAAAGAGGAATTCATATGTGAGAATTGGCAGGACAGAGAAGCTATGTCTGGCAAGACGAGGGGCGTGGGTGTGTCACCGTTTGTAAATAACAGCTGGTGCACGATTTCCAATATTAAAGAAGTCTCGAGGTTTTGCTTGCCTGAGGTAGAGTACCTCATGATAATCTGTAGACCACACTATCTACCAAGAGAGTTCTCATCTATATCATTCGTAGCCATCTATTTACCACCACAAACCGATGTTGGCACTAAGACCGTACTCAACGAGCTGTATAAGGCCATAAGCCAACAAGACAATGCGCATCCAGAAGCGGTGCACCTAGTGGCCGGGGACTTTCATGCAGGCAAACTTAAATCAGTTTTACCAAATTTCTACCAGCATGTCACATGTTCAACCAGAATGAAAAAAACTCTAGACCACCTTTACTCCCTACACAGAGACGCATACAAAGCTCTCCCTCGCCCTCCATTTGGCAAATCTGACCATAATGATATCTTCCTGATTTCTGCTAACAAGCAAATATTAAAGCAAGAAGCACCAGTGATTCGATCAATAAAAGTGGTCAGATGAAGCAGATGCTAAGCTACAGGACTGTTTAGCTAGCACAGACTGGAAAATGTTCTGGGATTCTTCTGATGGCATTGCAGAGTACACCACATCAGTCATTGGCTTCATCAATAAGTGCATCAATGATGTCGTCCCCACAGTGACCATATGTACATACCCCAACCGGAAGCCATGGATTACAGGCAACATCCGCACTGAGTTAAAGGCTATAGCTGCCACTTTCAAGGAGCAGGACTCTATTTTTATTTTATTTACATTTACATTTACATTTAAGTCATTTAGCAGACGCTCTTATCCAGAGCGACTTACAAATTGGTGCATTCACCTTATGATGTCCAGTGGAACAACCACTTTACAATAGTGCATCTAACTCTTTTAAGGGGGGGGGGTTAGAAGAATTACTTTATCCTATCCTAGGTATTCCTTAAAGAGGTGGGGTTTCAGGTGTCTCCGGAAGGTGGTGATTGACTCCGCTGACCTGGCGTCGTGAGGGAGTTTGTTCCACCATTGGGGTGCCAGAGCAGCGAACAGTTTTGACTGGGCTGAGCGGGAACTGTACTTCCTCAGAGGTAGGGAGGCGAGCAGGCCAGAGGTGGATGAACGCAGTGCCCTTGTTTGGGTGTAGGGCCTGATCAGAGCCTGAAGGTACGGAGGTGCCGTTCACCTCACAGCTCCGTAGGCAAGCACCATGGTCTTGTAGTGGATGCGAGCTTCAACTGGAAGCCAGTGGAGAGAGCGGAGGAGCGGGGTGACGTGAGAGAACTTGGGAAAGTTGAACACCAGACGGGCTGCGGCGTTCTGGATGAGTTGTAGGGGTTTAATGGCACAGGCAGGGAGCCCAGCCAACAGCGAGTTGCAGTAATCCAGACGGGAGATGACAAGTGCCTGGATTAGGACCTGCGCCGCTTCCTGCGTGAAGCAGGGTCGTACTCTGCGAATGTTGTAGAGCATGAACCTACAGGAACGGGTCACCGCCTTGATGTTAGTTGAGAACGACAGGGTGTTGTCCAGGATCACGCCAAGGTTCTTAGCACTCTGGGAGGAGGACACAATGGAGTTGTCAACCGTGATGGCGAGATCATGGAACGGGCAGTCCTTCCACGGGAGGAAGAGCAGCTCCGTCTTGCCGAGGTTCAGCTTGAGATGGTGATCCGTCATCCACACTGATATGTCTGCCAGACATGCAGAGATGCGATTCACCACCTGGTTATCAGAGGGGGGAAAGGAGAAGATTAATTGTGTGTCGTCTGCATAGCAATGATAGGAGAGACCATGTGAGGATATGACAGAGCCAAGTGACTTGGTGTATAGCGAGAATAGGAGAGGGCCTAGAACAGAGCCCTGGGGGACACCAGTGGTGAGAGCACGTGGTGCGGAGACAGATTCTCGCCACGCCACCTGGTAGGAGCGACCTGTCAGGTAGGACGCAATCCAAGCGTGGGCCGCGCCGGAGATGCCCAGCTCGGAGAGGGTGGAGAGGAGGATCTGATGGTTCACAGTATCAAAGGCAGCCGATAGGTCTAGAAGGATGAGAGCAGAGGAGAGAGAGTTAGCTTTAGCAGTGCGGAGCGCCACCGTGACACAGAGAAGAGCAGTCTCAGTTGAATGACTAGTCTTGAAACCTGACTGATTTGGATCAAGAAGGTCATTCTGAGAGAGATAGCAGGAGAGCTGTCCAAGGACGGCACGTTCAAGAGTTTTGGAGAGAAAAGAAAGAAGGGATACTGGTCTGTAGTTGTTGACATCGGAGGGATCGAGTGTAGGTTTTTTCAGAAGGGGTGCAACTCTCGCTCTCTTGAAGACGGAAGGGACGTAGCCAGCGGTCAAGGATGAGTTGATGAGCGAGGTGAGGTAAGGGAGAAGGTCTCCGGAAATGGTCTGGAGAAGAGAGGAGGGGATAGGGTCAAGCGGGCAGGTTGTTGGGCGGCCGGCCGTCACAAGACGCGAGATTTCATCTGGAGAGAGAGGGGAGAAAGAGGTCAAAGCACAGGGTAGGGCAGTGTGAGCAGAACCAGCGGTGTTGTTTGACTTAGCAAACGAGGATCGGATGTCGTCGACCTTCTTTTCAAAATGTTTGACGAAGTCATCAGCAGAGAGGGAGGAGGGGGGAGGAGGGGGAGGAGGATTCAGGAGGGAGGAGAAGGTGGCAAAGAGCTTCCTAGGGTTAGAGGCAGATGCTTGGAATTTAGAGTGGTAGAAATTGGCTTTAGCAGCAGAGACAGAAGAGGAGAATGTAGAGAGGAGGGAGTGAAAGGATGCCAGGTCCGCAGGGAGGCGAGTTTTCCTCCATTTCCGCTCGGCTGCCCGGAGCCCTGTTCTGTGAGCTCGCAATGAGTCGTCGAGCCACGGAGCAGGAGGGGAGGACCGAGCCGGCCTGGAGGATAGGGGACATAGAGAGTCAAAGGATGCAGAAAGGGAGGAGAGGAGGGTTGAGGAGGCAGAATCAGGAGATAGGTTGGAGAAGGTTTGAGCAGAGGGAAGAGATGATAGGATGGAAGAGGAGAGAGTAGCGGGGGAGAGAGAGCGAAGGTTGGGACGGCGCGATACCATCCGAGTAGGGGCAGTGTGGGAAGTGTTGGATGAGAGCGAGAGGGAAAAGGATACAAGGTAGTGGTCGGAGACTTGGAGGGGAGTTGCAATGAGATTAGTGGAAGAACAGCATCTAGTAAAGATGAGGTCAAGCGTATTGCCTGCCTTGTGAGTAGGGGGGGAAGGTGAGAGGGTGAGGTCAAAAGAGGAGAGGAGTGGAAAGAAGGAGGCAGAGAGGAATGAGTCAAAGGTAGACGTGGGGAGGTTAAAGTCACCCAGAACTGTGAGAGGTGAGCCATCCTCAGGAAAGGAACTTATCAGGGCGTCAAGCTCATTGATGAACTCTCCAAGGGAACCTGGAGGGCGATAAATGATAAGGATGTTAAGCTTGAAAGGGCTGGTAACTGTGACAGCATGGAATTCAAAGGAGGCGATAGACAGATGGGTCAGGGGAGAAAGAGAGAATGTCCACTTGGGAGAGATGAGGATCCCAGTGCCACCACCCCGCTGACCAGAAGCTCTCGGGGTGTGCGAGAACACGTGGGCAGACGAGGAGAGAGCAGTAGGAGTAGCAGTGTTATCAGTGGTAATCCATGTTTCCGTCAGTGCCAAGAAGTCGAGGGACTGGAGGGAAGCATAGGCTGAGATGAACTCTGCCTTGTTGGCCGCAGATCGGCAGTTCCAGAGACTGCCTGAGACCTGGAACTCCACGTGGGTCGTGCGCGCTGGGACCACCAGGTTAGAGTAGCAGCGGCCACGCGGTGTGAAGCGTTTGTATGGTCTGTGCAGAGAGGAGAGAACAGGGATAGACAGACACATAGTTGACAGGCTACAGAAGAGGCTACGCTAATGCAAAGGAGATTGGAATGACAAGTGGACTACACGTCTCGAATGTTCAGAAAGTTAAGCTTACGTTGCAAAAAATCTTATTGACTAAAATGATATAGTACTGCTGGCTGGTGAAATAGGCTAGCTAGCAGTGGCTGCGTTGTTGACTTTGTTTGAAAGTGTAGCTGGCTAGGTAACCTCTAACTGGCTAGGTAACCTCGACAATTACTCTAGACTACACAATTATCTTGGATACAAAGACGGCTATGTAGCCAGCTAAGATCAAACAAATCAAACTGTTGTACTGTAATGAAATGAAATGTAATACTACCTGTGGAGCAAAGCGGAATGCAACTACTCGCTCAAACCCGGAAGTGCGTATCGTAGAGGGAGAGGCAATAGAAGTGTTGTTTCTTGTATTATTGTATTTTGTGTCTTTAGAGGACTGCTTCACCTTAATGTCCCCTTTCCCCCCTTTCCCTTTTCTTCTGTCCTTATTTTGTCCCACTTTGTCCCTTCTTTGTCCCTTCTTCTCTTCTGCCAACTAGACACTCCTTGTTAGCTAGCTAGCTTCTTCCAGGAATGTCCCTAGCAACTGCCTAGCAACAGGTAAACAACTTAGCTAGCTAAGAAAACGGTATAATTTTATGAAAAAATTGTTACTTTTTCAAAAGCCTTTCTTCTTTGTTTGCTGCTTGTTCGGTCTCCTATTCAGTTTGCAGTTTTCTTTTGATTTTTTTCGATGTACTTTACTCAAAAAAAACATTTAAATTTCAATATTTGTAGGAGCTCATCTTTTCAGCTGCTGCTGCTTAATTTGGAACTCCGGAAATTTATTTCACCTTTATTTAACCAGGTAGGCTAGTTGAGAACAAGTTCTCATTTGCAACTGCGACCTGGCCAAGATAAAGCATAGCAGTGTGAACAGACAACAACACAGAGTTACACATGGAGTAAACAATAAACAAGTCAATAACATGGTAGAAAAAAAAGAGAATCTATATACAATGTGTGCAAAAGGCATGAGGTAGGCAATAAATCGAATAATTACAATTTAGCAGATTAACACTGGAGTGATAAATCATCAGATGATCATGTGCAAGAAGAGATACTGGTGTGCAAAAGAGCAGAAAAGTAAATAAATAAAAGCAGAATGGGGGGTGAGGTAGGTAAATTGGGTGGGTAGTTTACAGATGGACTATGTACAGCTGCAGCGATCGGTTAGCTGCTCGGATAGCAGATTTTTAAAGTTGTTGAGGGAGCTAAAAGTCTCCAACTTCAGAGATTTTTGCAATTCGTTCCAGTCGCAGGCAGCAGAGAACTGGAAGGAAAGGCGTCCAAATGAGGTTTTGGCTTTAGGGATGATCAGTGAGATACACCTGCTGGAGCGCGTGCTACGGGTGGGTGTAGCCATCGTGACCAGTGAACTGAGATAAGGCGGCACTTTACCTAGCATAGCCTTGTAGATGACCTGGAGCCAGTGGGTCTGACGACGAACATGTAGCGAGGGCCAGCCGACTAGGGCATACAGGTCGCAGTGGTGGGTCGTATAAGGTGCTTTAGTAACAAAACGGATGGCACTGTGATAAACTGCATCCAGTTTGCTGAGTAGAGTATTGGAAGCTATTTTGTAGATGACATCGTCGAGGATCGGTAGGATAGTCAGTTTAACTAGGGTAAGTTTGGCGGCGTGAGTGAAGGAGGCTTTGTTGCGGAATAGAAAGCCGACTCTAGATTTGATTTTGGATTGGAGATGTTTGATATGAGTCTGGAAGGAGAGTTTGCAGTCTAGCCAGACACCTAGGTACTTATAGATGTCAACATATTCTAGGTCGGAACCGTCCAGGGTGGTGATGCTAGTCGGGCGTGCGGGTGCAGGCAGCGAACGGTTGAAAAGCATGCATTTGGTTTTACTAGCGTTTAAGAGCAGTTGGAGGCCACGGAAGGAGTGTTGTATGGCATTGAAGCTCGTTTGGAGGTTAGATAGCACAGTGTCCAAGGAAGGGCCGGAAGTATACAGAATGGTGTCGTCTGCGTAGAGGTGGATCAGGGAATCGCCCGCAGCAAGAGCAACATCATTGATGTATACAGAGAAAAGAGTCGGCCCGAGAATTGAACCCTGTGGTACCCCCATAGAGACTGCCAGAGGACCGGACAACATGCCCTCCGATTTGACACACTGAACTCTGTCTGCAAAGTAGTTGGTGAACCAGGCAAGGCAGTCATTAGAAAAACCGAGGCTACTGAGTCTGCCGATAAGAATATGGTGATTGACAGAGTCGAAAGCCTTGGTCAGGTCGATGAAGACGGCTGCACAGTAATGTCTTTTATCGATGGCGGTTATGATATCGTTTAGTACCTTGAGCGTGGCTGAGGTGCACCCGTGACCGGCTCGGAAACCGGATTGCACAGCGGAGAAGGTACGGTGGGATTCGAGATGGTCCGTGATCTGTTTGTTGACTTGGCTTTCGAAGAAAGATAGGCAGGGCAGGATGGATATAGGTCTGTAACAGTTTGGGTCCAGGGTGTCTCCCCCTTTGAAGAGGGGGATGACCGCGGCAGCTTTCCAATCCTTGGGGATCTCAGATGATACGAAGGAGAGGTTGAACAGGCTGGTAATAGGGGGTGCGACAATGGCGGCGGACAGTTTCAGAAATAGGGGGTCCAGATTGTCAAGCCCAGCTGATTTGTATGGGTCCAGGTTTTCCAGCTCTTTCAGAACATCTGCTATCTGGATGTGGGTAAAGGAGAAGCTGGGGAGGCTTGGGCGAGTAGCAGCGGGGGGGCGGGGCTGTTGGCCAAGGTTGGAGTCGCCAGGAGGAAGGCATGGCCAGCCATTGAGAAATGTTTGTTGAAGTTTTCGATTATCACGGACTTATCAGTGGTGACCGTGTTACCTAGCCTCAGTGCAGTGGGCAGCTGGGAGGAGGTGCTCTTGTTTTCCATGGACTTTACAGTATCCCAGAACTTTTGGAGTTAAATCCAGAAGCTTATAAGAAATCCCGCTATACCCTCCGACAAACCATCAAACAGGCAAAGCGTCAATACAGGACTAAGATCGAATCGTACTACACCGGCTCTGACGCTCGTCGGATGTGGCAGGGCTTGCAAACCCTTACAGACTACAAAGGGAAGCACAGCCGAGAGCTGCCCAGTGAAACGAGCCTACCAGACGAGCTAAACTACTTCTATGCTCGATTCGAGGAAAATAACACTGAAACATGCATGACAGCACCAGCTGTTCTGGAAGACTGTGTGAACACGCTCTCCGCAGCCGATGTGAGTAAGACCTTTAAACAGGTTAACATTCTCAAGGCCGCAGGGCCAGACGGATTACCAGGACGTGTACTGCAAGCATGCGCTGACCAACTGGCAAGTGTCTTCACTGACATTTTCAACCTCTCCCTGTCCGAGTCTGTAATACCAACATGTTTTAAGCAGATCACCATAGTGCCTGTGCCCAAGAACACTAAGGTATCCTGCCTAAATGACTACTGAACCGTAGCACTCACGTCTGGAGCCATGAAGTGATTTGAAACGCTGGTCATGGCTCACATCAACGCCATTATCCCAGAAACCACTCCAATTTGCATACCGCCCTAACAGATCCGCAGATGATGCAATCTCTATTGCACTCCACGCTGCCCTTTCCCACCTGGACAAAAGGAACACCTATGTCAATCAATCAATCAATTTTATTTTATATAGCCCTTCGTACATCAGATAATATCTCGAAGTGCTGTACAGAAACCCAGCCTAAAACCCCAAACAGCTAGAATGCAGGTGTAGAAGCACGGTGGCTAGGAAAAACTCCCTAGAAAGGCCAAAACCTAGGAAGAAACCTAGAGAGGAACCAGGCTATGAGGGGTGGCCAGTCCTCTTCTGGCTGTGCCGGGTGGAGATTATAACAGAACTATGCCAAGATGTTCAAAAATGTTCATAAGTGACAAGCATGGTCAAATAATAATCATGAATAATTTTCAGTTGGCTTTTCATAGCTGATCATTAAGAGTTGAAAAACAACAGGTCTGGGACAGGTGGCGGTTCCATAACCGCAGGCAGAACAGCTGAAACTGGAATAGCAGCAAGGCCAGGCGGACTGGGGACAGCAAGGAGTCACCACGGGCGGCAGTCCCGACGCATGGTCCTAGGGCCCAGGTCCTCCGAGAGAAAGAAAGAGAGAAGGAGAAAATTAGAGAGAGCCAAGATTTTCAAAATGTTCATAAATGACAAGCATGGTCAAATAATAATCAGGAATAAATCTCAGTTGGCTTTTCATAGCCGATCATTAAGAGTTGAAAACAGCAGGTCTGGGACAGGTAGGGGTTCCATAACCGCAGGCAGAAGAGTTGAAACTGGAATAGCAGCAAGGCCAGGCGGACTGGGGGCAGCAAGGAGTCACCACGGCCGGTAGTCCCGACGTATGGTCCTAGGGCTCAGGTCCTCCGAGAGAAAGAGAGAAGGAGAAAATTAGAGAGAGCCAAGATTTTCAAAATGTTCATAAATGACAAGCATGGTCAAATAATAATCAGGAATAAATCTCAGTTGGCTTTTCATAGCCGATCATTAAGAGTTGAAAACAGCAGGTCTGGGACAGGTAGAGGTTTCGTAACCGCAGGCAGAAACAGTTGAAACTGGAATAACAGCAAGGCCGGGCGGACTGGGGACAGCAAGGTGTCAGCATGCCCGGTAGTCCTGACGTATGGTCCTAGGGCTCAGGTCCTCAGAGAGAAAGAGAGAACGAGAGAATTAGAGAGAGCATACTTAAATTCACACAGGACACTGGATAAGACAGGAGAAGTATTCCAGGTATAACCAACAGACCCTAGCCCCCCGACACATAAACTACTGCAGCATAAATACTGGAGGCTGAGACTGAGACAGGAGCGGTCAGGAGACACTGTGGCCCCATCCGAAGAAACCCCCGGACAGGGCCAAACAGGAAGGATATAACCCCACCCACTCTGCCAAAGCACAGCCCCCACACCACTAGAGGGATATCCTCAACCACCAACTTACAATCCTGAGACAAGGCCGAGTATAGCCCACAAAGGTCTCCATCACAGCACAACCAAGGGGGGGCGCCAACCCAGACAGGAAGTTCACGTCAGTAACTCAACCCACTCAAGTGACGCACCCCTCCTAGGGACGGCATGAAAGAGCACCAGCAAGCCAGTGACTCAGCCCCAGTAACAGGGTTAGAGGCAGAGAATCCCAGTGGAGAGAGGGGAACCGGCCCTGGAGAGACAGCAAGGGCGGTTCGTTGCTCCAGAGCCTTTCCGTTCACCTTCACACTCCTGGGCCAGACTACACTCAATCATATGACCTACTGAAGAGATAAGTCTTCAGTAAAGACTTAAAGGTTGAGACTGAGTCTGCGTCTCTCACATGGGTAGGCAGACTGTTCCATAAAAATGGAGATCTATAGGAGAAAGCCCTGCCTCCAGCTGTTTGCTTAGAAATTTTAGGGACAATTAGGAGGCCTGCGTCTTGTGACCGTAGCGTACGTGTAGGTATGTACGGCAGGACCAACTCGGAAAGATAGGTAGGAGCAAGCCCATGTAACGCTTTAAAGGTTAACAGTAAAACCTTGAAATCAGCCCTTGCCTTAACGGGAAGCCAGTGTAGGGAAGCTAGCACTGGAGTAATATGATCAAATTTCTTGGTTCTAGTCAGGATTCTAGCAGCCGTATTTAGCACTAACTGAAGTTTATTTAGTGCTTTATCCGGGTAGCCGGAAAGTAGAGCATTGCAGTAGTCTAACCTAGAAGTAACAAATGCATGGATAAATTTTTCTGCATCATTTTTGGACAGAAAATTTCTGATTTTTGCAATGTTACGTAGATGGAAAAAAGCTGTCCTTGAAACAGTCTTGATATGTTCGTCAAAAGAGAGATCAGGGTCAAGAGTAACGCCGAGGTCCTTCACAGTTTTATTTGAGACGACTTTACAACCATCAAGATGAATTGTCAGATTTAACAGAAGATCTCTTTGTTTCTTGGGACCTAGAACAAGCATCTCTGTTTTGTCCGAGTTTAAAAGTAGAAAGTTTTCAGCCATCCACTTCCTTATGTCTGAAACACAGGCTTCTAGCGAGGGCAATTTTGGGGCTTCACCATGTTTCATTGAAATGTACAGCTGTGTGTCATCCGCATAGCAGTGAAAGTTAACATTATGTTTTCGAATAACATCCCCAAGAGGTAAAATATATAGTGAAAACAATAGTGGTCCTAAAACGGAACCTTGAGGAACACCGAAATGTACAGTTGATTTGTCAGAGGACAGACCATTCACAGAGACAAACTGATATCTTTCCGACAGGTAAGATCTAAACCAGGCCAGAACTTGTCCGTGTAGACCAATTTGGGTTTCCAGTCTCTCCAAAAGAATGTGGTTATCGATGGTGTCAAAGGCAGCACTAAGGTCTAGTAGCACGAGGACAGATGCAGAGCCTCGGTCTGACGCCATTAAAAGGTCATTTACCACCTTCACAAGTGCAGTCTCAGTGCTATGATGGGGTCTAAAACCAGACTGAAGCATTTCGTATACATTGTTTGTCTTCAGAAAGGCAGTGAGTTGCTGCGCAACAGCTTTTTCTAAAATTTTTGAGAGGAATGGAAGATTCGATATAGGCCGATAGTTTTTTATATTTTCCGGGTCAAGGTTTGGCTTTTTCAAGAGAGGCTTTATCACTGCCACTTTTAGTGAGTTTGGTACACATCCGGTGGATAGAGAGCTGTTTATTATGTTCAACATAGGAGGGCCAAGCACAGGAAGCAGCTCCTTCAGCAGTTTAGTAGGAATAGGATCCAGTATGCAGCTTGAAGGTTTAGAGGCCATGATTATTTTCATCATTGTGTCAAGAGATATAGTACTAAAACACTTAAGTGTCTCTCCCGATCCCAGGCCCTCGCAGAGCTGTGCAGATCCAGGACAGCTAAGCCCTGGAGGAATACGCAGATTCAAAGAGGAGTCCGTAATTTGCTTTCTAATGGTCATGATCTTTTCCTCAAAGAAGTTCATGAATTTATTACTGCTGAAGTGAAAGCCATCCTCTCTTGGGGAATGCTGCTTTTTAGTTAGCTTTGCAACAGTATCAAAAATAAATTTTGGATTGTTCTTATTTTCCTCGATTAAGTTGGAAAAGTAGGATGATCGAGCAGCAGTGAGGGCTCTTCGGTACTGCACGGTACTGTCTTTCCAAGCTAGTCGGAAGACTTCCAGTTTTGTGTGGCGCCATTTCTGTTCCAATTTCCTGGAAGCTTGCTTCAAAGCTCGGGTATTGTCTGTATACCAGGGAGCTAGTTTCTTATGACAAATGTTTTTCGTTTTTAGGGGTGCAACTGCATCTAGGGTATTGCGCAAGGTTAAATTGAGTTCCTCAGTTAAGTGGTTAACTGATTTTTGTCCTCTGACGTCCTTGGGTAGGCAGAAGGAGTCTGGAAGGGCATCAAGGAATTTTTGTGTTGTCTGAGAATTTATAGCACGACTTTTGATGCTCCTTGGTTGGGGTCTGAGCAGATTATTTGTTGCGATTGCAAACGTAATAAAATGGTGGTCCGATAGTCCAGGATTATGTGGAAAAACATTAAGATCTACAACATTTATTCCATGGGACAAAACTAGGTCCAGAGTATGACTGTGGCAGTGAGTAGGTCCAGAGACATGTTGGACAAAACCCACTGAGTCGATGATGGCTCCGAAAGACTTTTGGAGTGGGTCTGTGGACTTCTCCATGTGAATATTAAAATCACCAAAAATTAGAATATGATCTGCTATGACTACAAGGTCTGATAGGAATTCAGGAAACTCAGAGAGGAACGCTGTATATGGCCCAGGAGGCCTGTAAACAGTAGCTATAAAAAGTGATTGAGTAGGCTGCATAGATTTCATGACTAGAAGCTCAAAAGACGAAAACGACATTTTTTTTTTTGTAAATTGAAATTTGCTATTGTAGATGTTAGCAACACCTCCGCCTTTGCGGGATGCACGGGGGATATGGTCACTAGTGTAACCAGGAGGTGAGGCCTCATTTAACACAGTAAATTCATCAGGCTTAAGCCATGTTTCAGTCAGGCCAATCACATCAAGATTATGATCAGTGATTAGTTCATTGACTATGACTGCCTTTGAAGTGAGGGATCTAACATTAAGTAACCCTATTTTGAGATGTGAGGTATCACGATCTCTTTCAATAATGGCAGGAATGGAGGAGGTCTTTATCCTAATAAGATTGCTAAGGCGAACACCGCCATGTTTAGTTTTGCCCAACCTAGGTCGAGGCACAGACACAGTCTCAATGGGTATGGCTGAGCTGACTACACTGACTGTGCTATTGGCAGACTCCACTAAGCT
Source organism: Salvelinus fontinalis (assembly GCF_029448725.1). Taxonomy (NCBI): domain Eukaryota; kingdom Metazoa; phylum Chordata; class Actinopteri; order Salmoniformes; family Salmonidae; genus Salvelinus; species Salvelinus fontinalis. The sequence continues at coordinate 19,569,043 of NC_074700.1, read as the reverse complement.
GGCAGGTTGGCTAACAGCCTGCTGCCTGGCCGGCACCCTATTTCATTGTGGGGCTAAAGGAGTTAGAGCCCTATCTATGTTGGTAGATAAGATGAGAGCACCCCTCCAGGTAGGATGGAGTCCGTCACTCCTTAGCAGGTCAGGCTTGGTCCTGTTTGTGGGTGAGTCCCAGAAAGAGGGCCAATTATCTACAAATTCTATCTTTTGGGAGGGGCAGAAAACAGTTTTCAACCAGCGATTGAGTGCTGAGACTCTGCTGTAGAG